>NW_027529669.1:432629-504485 GCF_008692635.1 Crocuta crocuta
CCGTGACTGCGTCCTCTGTCCAGCAATGGTAGCAAACCCAATTTTGTTATGCCTCTCTTAAGAGCTAGTTGATAAAAATTATGTCTTGTGAAATCGGCAAATAGTCTGCAAAGTGAAATAAGAACAGAAATTAACAGATTAAATGGAGCTGAGAGTCCGGAGCTGGGGGGAAAGAGAGGAAACAGGGAAGATTGTTGAGGAGGATCGGAATTCTCTGAGCCCCAGTACTGATCCTCGGGGGACGGGGTGGGGGTGCACATGGTGGACACTGGGCCTGGGAAGGAGGAGCCGCTTCCACGGTGGTTGGACATTGGCTTGGTCTTTCTAGAGAACTACTCCTCACTCTAGCAACTACCCATACGTGTCCAGCCCTCTTTACCAGCATCTCACTCACTTGCACAGAACCCTTAAGGTGGGCGCTGCATTATACCAACCCGACAGCCTGGCCGGTCTGCTGCAGCGCCGGGCACAGGGGCAGAACGGGGCTCCGCGGAGGGACATGGGCAGCTGAGCCCAGGAGAGGAGGCACATACTCACAGAAAGGGCCTGCTCCAGTGAAAAGCAGGGCCCTCTGTCCTGAGGGGGGACCCAGGGCACGCCGCTGTGAACCACCTCAGCAGCTCCCTGGGGCCTGGGTGTCCCCTCATCTCTCCTGGAGAAGCCCTCGCACAGCGCCACAAGGATGGTCCAGAAAGGAGGGAGGGAGGAGACGCTGGGAGGGGTGCAGCGTGCACACATCGCCAGAGAGACTGGGGGTGGCGAGTGGGTGGAGTGGCGCTTGGCAAGGACACGGAACGGAAAGATCACGAGGCAAAAATCTCAGGGCCATTTGGTGGGGACAGCTGTGCTGATGTCACTGGCTCACAGAACCCCAGGGTGTGGGGAGGGGCCGACTCAGTCTGCCGGCCCAGAGGCCGTGGCTCTACACCCGGCCCACTCGCCAGACCCGGCAAAGCGCTCCTCACTGGCCCGGGGTAAGAGGCGGACGTCAGAGCGTTCCCAAGCTCCCCTGACTCCCAGGCCCTGTCCTGGGGCAGACGCTCCGGGAGGGGTCAAATTCGGTTCTTGAGGGGGAAGCCACTGTGGGGGACGCTGCTTGGGAACAGCGGGCGGAGCATCCTTCTCGAGAGAGGCAGTGACTCCGGGGGACGAGGGCAGCTGGGGCTGGACTCTGAAAGCAGCCTGCCTCCTCCCAGGGTGACACGGGCGGCCAGGCCCAGCCACTGGGTCACCTTGCCCGGGGCCACTCCACCCGGGCAGCAGGTGGCCTCACTCTTGTGGCTCCTGATGGCCTCTTTGTGGCCATGGGTGAGGACACACAAGAGACTTCACACCCGGGGTGTGAGCTTGCAAGGGTGGGGACGGGAGAGTCTCATGGCTGGAGGGCAGGAGAACAGCCAAGTCCCACGGGTCAGGGAGCCCCTGTCCAGACAGATTCCTGTCCTAACCAAGTCCAGCTGACTGCGTTAAGCTATAGGAGCTGGCGCTGTGACACACAGGCCCGGGACAGGGTCACTCCTGGCCCCTCCAGGTCCCTCACACCTCTGGTCTGTTCCAGAGGCAGCTGCAAGACTCTATCTCATCCCACCGGGCCTTGGTCGGTCGCTCTTGCACCTCTGTCTTGCATTCATGTCTGATGAGGGCAGATCGAAGGACACAGGTCTTTTAGTTTTACCAGGTGGTTCCTGGGCTGGCTTAGGAGGCAAGGGCAGGTTCTTAGACGAGACAGGGCCCTTAGCATGGGATCCACTGTCACCCCCCAAATTACTGCATGTTAGGATCCCCAACTCTGCCTGCCCGGGACTCACACCTCACCGAGGGGGCAATGGCAGCCTGCTTGTGACGGGAGGCAGGTGTGCAGAGCAGCATGGCGCTCTCAGCAAGCCAGGATGTGAGCCTGTATGTTCCCTGGTGAGGAAGCCAGGGGAGGGAGGGAGACGAAGGGCTTTCCTAAAACTGCCACCAGCTCCTGGGCTCAGGAGGACGGGCAAGAAGTGACAGGGACATTGATAAGCTGGTTCTCCCTGGGAGGGACAGTGTGCACATGCGTGTATGTATGTGGAACACATCTCCCACCTCTTTCTTTATGCTCAGGATAGCGTCATCTGACACAATTTCATTATGCTGTGCTAATGGGAGCCACTGGCCACATGTTCCTGCCGAGACACTGACGTGTGGCCAGTATGATCGAGAATCGGGAGTTTTCATTTTACTTCATTTTAATTCCAGTCTAAATTACAGTAGCTGCGTGCGCTTAGTGCGATCGTCCCGGACAGATGGACACTAGGGAGGGTGGAACGCGGTAGTTAAGACACAGACCACCTGGGTCTAAACCGTAGCACTGCTCCTTGCTGCTTATGACCCCCCTGAACAGGGTTCCCTGCCCCTCCAGGCCTCAGGGTCCCCATCTGTAGATGGGGAAGATCTAACAGAGGGGCAGGCTTCTCTGGCTGTGCCCTCCGAGGGGCCCACGGCCACCCCGAAGCAGCCATCCAGTGCAGAGAAGTGGCAGGGGGCAGGGCGGGGAGGCTTCCTCAGTGCCGATGGCCCCAGGGGACATGCTCACTGGGAGGGGTCCCCTACTCGCACTCTTCCACACGCAACTTCTCTACGGTGCCTGCCTCCCCTGCCCCCCTCACCCTGATAATCGGCGAGGCACACAGACCCCAGGGACTATCCTGCCCAGGCCCCACGTTTACAGAAGGCAGAGGTGAGGCCCAAAGACAGGGGTGATCTGCCTGTGGCCTGGGCAAGAGCCCAGGGCTTCTGCCGCTGAGTGAGGATCTGTTCCCCGAAGGGCCTGGCTCCCAGTGTCCCCAGTGCTTCCTGACTCCCCCCAGAACGCCCTTCCCCGCCCCGAAACTCAGTCAGTGGCAGGTGAACAATCGGGGGAAGGAACGGGCAAACGCTGGGTGAGACCCTCCCGAGCCTCTCCCCTGCCTTCCTCCCTGCCTCCTGGACATGATCCTCTAAGGGCCGTGCCTCAGCCCTCCCGGGGGCTCTGGGTCCAGGCAGGATGACCAGCCAGGAGTGAAACTGCCGGAAGCCCGGCTCCCCTCCCCCGCAGAGAACCCCAGAGGACAAATTCTGCTGCCAAGGCCTTCTCTAGAAACTCTCTGGCTGTCCAGCTCTGTGCAGACACCCTAAGCACCCCTACATACTGTCTGTACTCCAGGTCGGGGAAAGGCTGGCTCACCTTCTCAGGGGGCAGGTAAAGCCCCACAAAATCCTGGCTTCCTTCACTCCCCTCCCCCCCCACCCCTGCAAGACCATGTCTGTCCTGGCTGCCTGCCTCACGTGGGGGTCCCAGGCCTCCCTGCTGCACGGGAGCTGGGGATCCCCGAGCGTGTGAGTGTGCATCACGGTGGGCTCTGCCTCGAGTCTCTGACGCTTACACGCAGGGGAGGGAGTCTATACGCCCCCTCCCAGGATAGCAAACCCAAACCCCAACGGCACACCACGGTTACACACAAAAGGGCACCAAAGCCAGGGTTGCCAGGCAGAGTTCAAGGAAGAGGGAGTGAAGGGGGAGGGAGGGAGGATGTGGGTGGGAAGGAGGGGGGGGCAGGAGGGAGGGGGGACGTGGGTGGTGGGTGGGAGGAGGGAGATGGGAGAGGCAGAGGATAAGTCCAGAGAGAACTTGTAATCGGCTGGAGACAAAGGAGAGTGGGGAGAGAGAGGGAGGGCTCCGGCCACAGCTCTTTCCCTTCCCCCTAAAAGCTGCCACTCCCAAACACCCGGCACTGAGGACACACTTGGGTTAATCAGACATGGAGCTGCGTCCTGACCCTGGAGTTCGGTGGATTTGAACCTCAGCACTATAGATCATTTCTTGAACGGACGAGTGTGTGAGTTGCGTTCTCTTCAGGTTTCCTCCCGCCTCCCCTCAAGTGCAGCCCCCTCCAGAGCCCCAGGAGATGAAGACACTCACCTGGGAACTGATAGCCATAGCTAGGAGCAAATCCAGGGTAGCCGCGGCCATAGGTTGCCACAAAGTTGGGGTAGCCTTGAACACAGAGAGAAAGATCACGGCTGCGTTAGTACAGCTGCCTCAGGTCAGGGGTGAAATCCCAGGGAGGGCGGAAATGAGGACAGCCTGAGTTATTTTCCTGCACAAAATGATTGGTCTCCCTTGAGGGCCTTTGCCCAGCACCTGGGTCACCCCTCTCCTGTGGCCGGGGGCACCACCGTCAGCCTGCTGGTAATTAACCTGCATTTGGGCAGAGGGACCCCCAAGGCCCACATACTTTCTGGAACCTTCCTGGAACCAGAGTAAATGCCACGCGTTAGCACCAAACACAGGGCGCACGCCTGGCTCTGACATTTGAAGAGCTTATCCTGAATGTACTTTACCTTAAAGCTATTGACAGTAGGAGATTAAAGTCCTTGTAATGTCTCCTCCCAAGCCAGCATCAGACAAAGCATGAGTACTTTNGAAGGCGTATTTTCCACATGATCTCAGCAGCTCACCCGGGGGTGACCGGTAACTGTGGGGTGTCTGTGGAAACTGCTGCCAGGCTGGGCGTGGGGTGCGGAGGAAACTAATGGAATGTTCTGGTGCTGGTGTGGTCCTCTGTGATAAAATATGAACCCTCCCAGTGAGCAGCTGCTTGGCTTTCAACCCTGCACTGTGCTTGCTTAGGTCACTTCACTGTTTATGTCCCTGCCTCTCGACTCAGGCTGCAGAGGAGGCTGGTGTGTAGGCTGCTTGCACAGATTCTACCCACGGCTAACCCCCCAACCCGTTCCCTTCCCACCAAGCCCACTCTACCTCCCCGCACTCGATGTATCGGACTTTGCACACTCATGCTCTACAAATACCACCACGACCAGCCTACTACCACCACCACCCAACGGGCAACAGCTGACTTTGGCCTTGACCTCTGAGGTAAGGTGTCTGTGGCTGTTTTTGGCCGCCCAGCACCTGAACCCCTTTTCTGTGTCTGAGTCTTAGACAGAGGCCTGCCTCCCATCGCGGAAGCAGACAAGGGCCCTTGCTCTCTCTGAGCGAGGCAGCCGGGAAGTAGGTCGTGAGCCTGTGTGTGGCCAACGGAGGTCTTCCTTGGGTCCATTTCCAGGGCTAGCGGGGCAGAGGAGAGACAGTAGTGCAGAATTTATTCCGATGGCATGAGCGTGAACCCAGCACCCAGCAGTGGCCACAGTGGCCTCCTGACCAGGTCGCTCCCGGGTTGCGCCTTGGTTGTGGCTCTGGCTGACTGTATGGCAGGGGGTGCCAGTGCCTGCCTATTCTCCAGCCTTCCAGGCAATTCAGTGTGTTGACGAGCCCTTTCCAACAACCTCCTTTTTTTTTTTTTTNGCTCCCGGGTTGTGGCTTGGTTGTGGCTCTGGCTGACTGTATGGCAGGGGGTGCCAGTGCCTGCCTATTCTCCAGCCTTCCAGGCAATTCAGTGTGTTGACGAGCCCTTTCCAACAACCTCCTTTTTTTTTTTTTTGCTTCTGACAGCCAGAGGTGTTTCCACCAAAGTGCAGCAGGAAGTTGCTTTGATGGGTGGGGTTTATGATGGTCTCAGTGCCCTCCAGCCATGAGGCAGCGGAGTCCCTGCAGTCCTGTACAGCAGCTTAAACACCCACTGACCAGGATCAGGGGTCTCACCATCCACGTCCCAGGGGCACCTGGACGCGTCATGAGCATCAGCTGCCCTGCGGTGTGGGCTATGGGAACGGATCATTCAGGAGGCTCCATCTTGAGTGCACTCTAGCGTTGTGATTTACAGTTTGCTGGTTTCCCTCTGCCTCTTCATAGAGCCTTGATGCCTTAGAGGCCCAGAGATGGGACCCGCCCTTCCTCACCTCTTCAAGCCTGCTGGTATCAGAACTTCTGCTAAACCAGTGGATCTGTCATCAGACCCAGAAGAGAGGCTTGCCCTCGGGGGCATCAGGGGACTTGAGGTCCACGCTTGCCTCTGGTCCAAGGCCATGCCCTTGGTGGTGGTGGGGGTGGTTTCCTTGTCCTCTGGTGGTTTGAGCCTGGCCATCCGTACAAAGCTCTGCAAGGTCCCCTGCAGTATGGGCGGGCCCAAATTCTCAGTTGAAACCGGCCGGGGCTCCCTTCCCTTCCCTTGTTTTAGCCAGAGCTTTTCCAAATTTGCAGTCACCACTCACTGGCCAACTGACCTGTTTCCACCTCAAAAGGGCCTCACCCGCTCTTTCCTGGGGTGTTTATTTCCCAGCACTCAGTGCCTTGCTGGCAGAAAGCTGCTCAGACAAGACAGGATGACCCGGTGGCTCTGCGTCGACTGCTGAGGAGAGGGGTATCCACATGTGACACAGAGCTCTGGCGCCCGGTGCGGAAAGGCACACGGGGACAGAGAAGGAGGGATGGAGGCTGAGACCCGATGTCTGAAGTGGACGCACGCTCAGCGGCTTCTTCCCCTGGTATTTATTTCATGGCTGGCCAGTTCAGTTCTCTGAATTAATCACCTGCTATCAAATCAGATCTTTCATGACTAGGTTTCTTAAACCATTATTTCAACAATATTGATAAACGGATTATATGCAAACAGCCAAACCACTGCTGCTTAGGGGCTTTCCTGGTGAAAACTGACTCTTTTGCTTCTAACTTTGTGGCACTCTGGGTCTGAAATATGTTAATCTGACAGTGGAAGTGTAGGCCCATGTGTCATCTTCAAGACTCCTTCGGGTTTGGGGGGGGATGATGGGTGGGAGGGAGGGTGGCATACCCTGCCACTCCCTGACTCGGGCAAGAGATCATTCCAGATCTGCTCTCTGCTGGGCATATGCGACAGTCTTCAAACAAGAAGGAACACACGCATGGTCAAGATCACCCCACTTTGGGGCCTCACCCCAATCTTCCTGGCCATGTCAATATTGTCTCCTGCACAACCAAGATGAGAATTTGGCATCTGCCAGAGTTGGGGGGGGGGTTCTTATCTCCACCCCACTATCGGGAACATCCTCTGGGTCAGGCAGATGAAATCATAAATTTATAATACAACATTACTTCAATTTTCCTCTTCATTTACTGCTGTGCAGCCCAGCTCTGCTCGAACGGCTCACCGCCCCGGCCTCCCGGGGAAATTGGCTGGCTGCATATGAATAGCACATTAGAGCTCACCGGTGTGGCTGCTCCATCAAGCCATATTACCCAGAGATGACCCAGCCACCACTTCCATTAGTAGTGGGGCCCCTCCTGCACCGGCCACTACACCGTTTATTTGCTCCAGTACTCTGGATGCCTGATCAATCCCACAGTAATTATCTCTTGTCACTAAAGGGAAAACTAAGCCTGCTGCCTGGATGGCCCCCTTTCTGGCAGATAGGCTTTCCATTGTGGAAAAAAAGAAAGGAAGGAAGCAAGGAAGGAAGGAAGGAAGGGAAAGAAAGAAAAAGAAAGAAAGAAAGAAAGAAAGAAGAAAGAAAGAAAGAAAGAAAGGCAGGCAGAAATCAATCAATCAATCAATCAACCAATCAATCAACAATAGCATTTGAATCTGCCTGTCAGCTCATTTTGGGGCCCCCTTTTGGGGATGCAGGCAGAGTCATCTGAACTGTGGTTCTCCATCTTTGCTCCGACTCTGTAAGACAATTGCTCCAGCCCTGGAATATGCTTGCATTGTAGGTTGGGCACATGACTCATCCTTGCCCGGGCTCTGTGACTCAGCTACTCAGAGCAGAGGAAAACTGCTCCCATCAGGCTCCTGACTTGAGAGAGACAAGAATAGGGCTGCTTATCCAGGGACCTGCCCGAGTGTGACGCACGTGGCACACGCGATGCGGAGCACTGCCTGGGGCACCGCGCTAGCTCGGTGAGGAATGCGTCCAGATGCAACACCTAGTGCCTGAGCCCTTCCCAGGCCAGGACGTGAAGCCCAAGGTCTACCGAGATGCTCAGACCCCGAGCCCCAGAAGCATCTTCAGGCCCACGCTGTCCATTTCAAATTGACATCTAAATGAGGATGAAAACCCCAGCTCTTCAGTTGTAGGAGCCATATCTCCAGTGCCCAGAGCTACGGCTACCATCTTGGGCAGTGCAAATATAGGCCCTTTCCATCACACAGGGAGTTGTGGTATACTGTGCTGTGCTGGAAGGAAAAGGAAGGGGTAGATTTGGAGTCTCCTGCTCACTGGGACACCGCTGAACAAACAGAGACCCCCTTGGGAAGGACCTCAACAGATATTCTGGGGAAAGACAAACAAGTCTAGACACGCAGCTCTAAATTCCAGCCAATCTCCTTTTGATCTGTGAGTGAACACCTGCGGATTACAGCTCTTCGTCTCTTCTAGATGATGATTTCTTTCCCCTTTCATATTGGAGGGGCTTAATGTCGGCGAACACTGGGCCAAGACTTCACAGGGGCTTCTCGGTGGGAGCATTGTTAAGAGCATTGTTAGGCTTTCTTCAGCTGGGTCACAGAGTCTACTTCCGGACCTGTAGACGGCAGCTTTTCTCCAAGGCCTGGGCAACAAAGTCGCTCTCCACCGGTGGCACCACACGTGTGAAAGAGTGTGTGCCCAGAAGGCCAAGATAGTTAAAGGCAGTAGGACTATGTGGCTGAGGGCAGAGAAGGCCAAAAGGAATAAAATATATCAGCAATAATCATGTTTGCTTTTATTAAGTCCACTTTCATTAAGAAAACCCAGAGGGGCACCTGGGTGGCTCAGTCGGTTGAGCGTCCGACTTCAGCTCAGGTCATAATCTCACAGTTCGTGGGTTCGAGCCCTGTCTTGGGCTCTGTGCTGAAAGCGTGGAGCCTGGAGTCTGATTCCAATTCTGTGTCTCCCTCTCTTTCTCTCTGCCCCTCCCCCCCAAATAAACATTAAAAAAAAGTTAAAGAGAAAAGCCAGAGATTCCAGTGCACGGAGCTGGAGAATGGTGGGCACACCTTGGCCACCGCAATGCAGTGGAACAAAGTCTGAAGGCTGCTGAAAGACTTCTCCAAGGGTCTCAGTTGATTTTGGTTTTGTCTGGCTCAAAGGCAGGGAGGGCTGGCCTCAGAATGACCCCTCCACTGCTCTCTTCCATTCTTTGAAAGGAATTCCCATTGGGCAGAATATTCTAAGATTCTGTCAAAGGCTCTGAAAGCTAAAACCAAAACAGCTATAGGTTTCCTCCCAAGGATGCAGGCAGCCACATCAAGAGAGATCAAGAAAGAATGAAGTGCAACTACACGCTCATCTGCCTCCCTTTGATGCGATCTCCCAAAGCACGAGCAAACCTTAAAGGGTATTTAAAAATTAGCTTCATGGTTTCCGAGTCATTTACAGACCAATGTATCTGTCGTCTCACTAGAATGTTTGCTCCCTGATGCATCCTCAGCGTCTAGAACAGTGCCTGCCCTTTGTAGGTGCTCAATAAATATTTGCTGAGTGACTGGATTAAAAAGCTTTCATGGTTTAATAGCCTCACTTCTAAAAACCTGTTCAAGGGTTATAGACCTCTTCTGCTCTTCCAGCAACAAAAATGTAAATCACTGAATCCTCATTTCATTAATGAACTCTTAATAAACGTTTTTCTGTCTGCGCCGAGTTTATCAGCCAAGTTGTCTTGGTGATGGCATGGACATGTCACGGGTGATGGTAGTTATTCCAAGGACGGATGAGCGCCATGGGGGGTGGGCGGTGACCCAGGTGATTTGTGGGGACATGTCAAGGCCGTCCCACCTTAGCAAAGGAGCAGACTCTGTCCAGTGCCACCACGTTAAGAGGGAAGAAGCAAAACGGCAGAGGGTACTGTCCTCGCCCAGCGTCCAGAGGCCCAGGATGCCAGGCTATACGGATGGAGGAGCAGAGCAGAGGGCAGCTGTGGGGTCTCTGGTGGGCACTCCAGCCTAGCCGAGGAGGGAAGAGGCCAACCAGGCTGGGAGACTGTTTGTTCCCTGGTGCCGTGCGGGCGTGAGGCACCCCTTGCACCTGGCCCCTGGGCTGGGCTCGTTCCTGGCTGGGGGCACGTCTCGGCAGCCCTCAGGAAGCTCATCTCAGCGGGTGTGTCTGGAGGCCCTTACCGCAGTGGCTGGGGCCGCAGGAGGGCCGGGGTCTGATGACGCCTGATCTTTGTTGGAAGGCAGAAACTCAAAGGTAACCCTACTCCTTAGGCTGAGGGTGTGAATGGAGCAGGAGACTGGGTACCACCGCACAAGTCACACCGGAGGCTCTGACTGTTCCCGGCCACCGGCAGGAAGGGTGTTGGGCACCTGCTTGAGTGGGAATGCCTGGGGTTCCCCACAACTTTACTAACCACGGCTCCCAGTTTGAGTATGTGCTACTGTAGTCTGTTGACTGGAAGACATGTTTTTTTTCCTTCACATTTTAACATCTCTGAAAGTAGGCTCTACGTCACAGTCATTGTGATAAGAGAGCTTCCGTGCCAGTTAATTAACAGCATATATATTTTTCTTTCTGAATGTTTGTACAAAGATGGATTTCACCACCTACGGCACCTCGGATTTGATGAAATATAGCATTGGCTGGGCACGCTACAGTTTCCTTTATCATCAACAGCCCTACGACATGAGAGTTTCCCATATCCCTATCTAAGGGTGTGGTAGCTGAAAGAAAGAGGGGTAACTTGGGACACTTGACCCCAAGTCACACAGCTCATGGCATGAGGAGTCCAGATCCCCTGGTTCTCAAATCCAAAGCTTTCCCCACGGGCTTACCCAGCCCCCCACTCCCAATTAGTGAAGGCTAGGCTGACACCATCACATTCCCCATCCCCCATCCCCCATCCCAAGGGCCCTATGCTTGACTGGAGGAGGAAAACCTCTGTGACAGGAGGGGGCGCTGGCTGAGGTCTGGGGGCTCCGTCTGGTAACAGCCTCAATAGCACTCCATGGGCAAAAGGCAAAAGCCTTTTAAGTGGCAGGGATGTCAGCTGGTGGGGTGGGGGTGAGGGGTGGCCCAGGGGAGGTTATAACTCAAGGACGAATAGACTTAACAACGGCAACATTTTAAACCACCAATTACCTCTTTACTACAGCTCAGAGAAGTCATAACTTCAACCATGAGAGACAGGTGAGGGGGGGAGTAGTTGGGGCAGGTGAGTGAGCGCCAGCCATTCATCACTCGTCATAAATCCCTCCCTCAAGAAGCAGGAGCCAATCAGATGGCACCTGGAGAAGCACACCGACCACGAGGGTTTGCCGGCCACCAGCTGGGGTCAAAGCCCATCCTGCAGGCACTGAACCCGGCCCTCCTCCTCACACATGCCCCGCGTGGATGTGACCCCTCTGCCAGGCCAGTGGGCTCTCAGGGTTCCACACAAGAACCCTTGCCTTCGAAGGCTATTCCCGTCTGGATCACCCTCAGCTTGCTCACCTTCTCAGCTCCGCTACCAGGGGAGGTAATTCCCTGATTCCTCAGACTAGTTTCCATGCTTTATTATGTGCTCCTAAAGCACCCCCCAACTCTGTGAGAATAACTAGCTATCTGTAGGGTTAGCAGTGAACTGCTGTCACGCTCATGGGGCCACAGGCTCCAGATGGCAGGGACCATATCCGCCCTGTTAAGCATCAGCGCTGGCCCGGGGCAAGGCGTGCAGCAGGTGCTCAAAGCTCACCCGGCCCCGAACACCTCCCGGATTCAACAAAGCCTCCATGCCTTGGCTCCCATCTTAAAACCCCTGGGTGCCCTCTGCTCAGGGATCCGAGCTTGGGTGTCTGTGGAGACATCGGTCCCCAGCCCCTGCCTGCACAGTCTGGGGCGAATGTAACCTTTGCACCTCTGCTCTGTGGCCACTGACAAGAGTGAGCTGCCTTGGCCTCATGCCTCTGTGTCCCCCTGAAGAAAACAGTTCGGGGGCGCCCTGGTGGCTCAGTCGACTCAGACTTCGGCCTAGGTCACGACCTCGCCGTTCCTGAGTTCGAGCTCTGCGTCAGGTTCTGTGCTGACAGCTCAGAGCCTGGAGCCTGTTTCAGATTCTGTGCCTTCTTCTCTCTCTCTACCCCTCCCTTGCTCATGCTCTGTCTCTCTCTAAAAATAAACGTTAAAAAATTTTAAATAAAAACAAAAACCAAAACAGTTCGTTCTTCTCTTCAAGATGGCCTCAGAAAAGATAGGGCATCTCCTGAAGATCTGATCCTAATTTATGCCCCAGGGCCTTTATACTCACCCTTTAAAATTCAAGACTCCCCAAACCTGCAGGTCGCAACTCTTTTACGATGTGATTTTAAAATTTAAAACTATGAATCCATTTGGACCTTCTTTTGGTCTATAAACATAAGGTAAAGACCACATAAAAATTGCTTTTGAAGTAAGAGCTAGCCAAGTATCTCCTAGCCAAGCAGGAGATAATTCCCACTGATTTTTAAATGTCATTTCTGTATAATAATTATACTCTTACACAGAAGTACATTTAGTTTAGGTGTTTTGACTTTCTATAACAGGCGCGTCCCTATATCCCACACCATTTAATTATTGTAGCTTTGTGCTATGTTCTGCTATTTGGTCACAGTGGTCTTTTCTCATTGCTCTTTTGAAAACATTTCCTTATGCAGTCTCATGTATTTCTTCTTCCAGATCAGCCTTAGAATCATTTGGCCAATTTTAAAAGAAGTAAACAGGAATTTCCATTGAAATGCAGTTAAACCGAAAAACATTCATTCGAGAAGAAGTAACATCCCAGCCGGTTTCAGTAATTCTCACGGCATCTCTTTTCACTTCTTAAAGTTCCACAAAATAACTTTCCCTCCCCTTGGTATTTCCTCAGACAAAATAGATACAATTCTTTTTTAGAATTTATAACACCAAGAAAAGTTTTATACATTTAAAATTGAGCCAGGAATGATTCAAACGGCTGCAAATCTGAAAACACACAAAGAGCCGATCAAACAATATAGGAGGACTCTTAGCCAAACCAAATGAAAATCCATTAAAGCTAGACAGATCATGTGTCTGAATGGAATTTTACCATTAACTACCATTTATCCCATTTAATTAGTATTTTCCCGACACACAATAACTTGCACTAAAATACCGTTCTCTCGCCTTGAAATTTCTAATTATTGTTGCGACCCACACCATTACGCTCCTCCACTGCCTTCTCCATTTTTCATGCCATTTAAGCGGCAAGATTTTCAATTATCTACGCAGGACGGACAGAGATACCTTTAAGGGAGGGGCATAATATGCAACTTAATTTCTCTAAAAGCCAGGAGAGATCATTTTTTGTCAGAACAAACACATTTTGTCTTTCATCTTTTTTTTTTTTTTTTGGCAAATAAAGAGTAAAACAGGCCATTTAAAACATCCATTTAAATGCAAATTCTGATATCCCAAGAGAAAAATGTTAATCATTTAAACAGGATTATAGCCCATCCTCATCACTCCCCCTCCTCTCCCAAGTTTTAGAAAATGTAGCCTCAGCTCACTCGGGTGAAGGCGCCAGTCTTCTTAGGTCTTTAAGAACACCCAGTTAGTAAGGAGGAGTTAGGCCGCGGGGTGGCTTTTCTCTTTTCGAAAGGGGAGCAGAAAGGAGATAAAATAATATCAAGCAGCTCTTATGAGCCAGGCATGGAACAAGATGATTATCTATCTATCTATCTATCTATCTATCTATCTATCTATCTATCTATCACCTACCTACCCACCTACCTGTTCACCTATCTATTATCTATGTATCTGTCTCTATTCATTGAATGGTTACAAACGCCTTGCATAGGGGTCTGTTGTCTTCATTTACAGACAGGAAACCAAGGTTCAGAGAGGTCAGGCAGCTTGCCCAACTGGTAGGTGACCCAGCTGGGTGTATAGTCCACAGTGGCTCTGCTGTGTCCCCGGGGTCCCACCCAGACTCACCTAGCATTCCCATGCCAAGCATGAACGCGTCCATGGTGTAAGGCAGTCCCCGGGCCCGGCCTCTTGTCCCCGGTGGGAACATGACTTCCTTAGGCTGAGCTTTCTTACATTCTACCTGTTAAACAGAAAGGCGAACAAATGAGATGCAAATGAATTCCACGTAAATGTCAAATGCAGAACGGATCTGGTTACCAGCTAAGGTATTTTTAGCCTTGCTCCTTATTCACTGTAAAAATAGCCATGCCGAGTAAATGGCCTGCGAAACAAATATTTAAGAAAACATGCCACTTGTTGCAAAGCCTGCTTCGGAGAAACCTACAAGGATGAAATTGGGTTTGGAGGGGTAGCAGGGACGTGGGCTGAAGACACACGTGCTTGGGCTGAGCGCTCAGACTGGGACGTGTGCAGACCGCGGCTGCTGGGTGCACCTGTGAAGAAAAACGTCAGCGGTAGTAATAGGCCCTCATGACTGTTTGGCCCTTCACCTTTTTGCGAATTCCTTAGGTCGGTGACTCTTCACATCAGGCCATCTGATTCTTTTATTAAATAGACAGGCCAGTTAATTTTAGCTCCATTTCACAGACGAAAAAACTGAACACCAGAAGGCTTGGGTAATGTGCCATGAGCCATATCCCGGCAGGTGCAGGCCCGGGAGCTGGCGTTTTAAAATTTCTAGGTCAGCGATGCCACCATCTCCATAAAGCCTGCCCCAGCACGCTCCCAGGAGAAGTAATAACATTAAACACCGCCTCTGTCCATCTGGATTACCGGTTTCTCCTTCTGCAGCTACGTCTTCAAGTGGTTGCTAATCTTTCCGGTTTCCCTTCTGCCTCCAAAATTTCTTAATCCTATTCTGCTCACACAACCCAGAAGTCACTTCCTTAACCACCTTAATGATGTAGAATACAGACTCCAGGAAAGAGGTAAAACTGCGGCCTGCTGTGGCTGCACTGTTTGTAAGAGCACGTTTCAGATCCCTGCTCTGTGCTTACTTCTCTTAGTTTACAGACAAACTTAACAAACATCGTTAACTGTTAATTAGCCCCATTGCTGATGAAGACGCGATGTCGTAGGGCAGGGCTGCTTATAGAGCAAAAAGTATCAGCGTGACAGTTTGGTAGCGAGGGAGAAAAGAGAAAAATCAGGTACCATATTTAAAAGGGGGCCAGATGGTAGAGGAGCCCAAACTCCACGTGGCTCAACAGCTGCTGAGGGTCTCACTATCACACAGAAAATTACTATCGTTCCCAGGGTATCTCAGACATGAAGACATTACATTGTGTGCCTTATACTTTGTTTTAAAGGGACCTATACGAGCTACCCATTTTGGATTTATGGATATCTCTCAAATCTTCTCATCCCAAATATTTCAATTAAAAATATTTCATTGGGGTGCCTGGGTGGGTCAGTTGGTTAAACTTCTGACTCTTGATTTCGGCTCAGGTCATGATCTCCCGGTTTGTGAGACTGAGCCTCAAGCCAGGCTCTGTGCTGACAGCGTGGAGCCTGCTTGGGATTCACTCTCTTCCTCTCTTTCTGCCCCTCCTCTGCATTCTCTCTCTCTCTCTCTCTCTCAAAATAAATAAACATTAAAAAAATATTTTAGTGCTTAAGGCTTGGGGGAAGCTTTAATTACCTAAAATATTTACTGGTCTTTCTTCAGAGACACCAGATAACAGGTATTACTCACTCTTGCTCTTTCAAGAGTGATAACCACACGCTTTAAAAACATGGACAAAAATAGCTCAATATTCACGCCTGATAATCTATAAAAAGTCTTTATATGAAGCTTAAGAAGAGATGAGCGTCCCGAAATGGAAATGGGTGAAGGATATGAACAAGCAATTCACAAATGACTAGTAATTAGACCTATCTTTCGTATCGTAAGTCACAAGTGACACCCCTAAAGAAGACACTTCTTCCCCTATCAGACTGGCCATGATGACAGGATTTCTTGATGTCAGAGCCCTGGAGAGTATGGGGAGGAGGGGTAGGAATCAGCGCATATTTTTTGGAGGGCAACAAAACATCAAAAGCCATACAAGTATGCATTCTTTGACCGAATAATCCTACTTGCAGGAGTTTATCCTTATATGGATAAGGCTACTGTGGTGACAAGCACTGATTATAATTTTTTTTCCCCTAAAGGAAATACCCTAAATGTCCAAGAAAAGGGAATTAGCCAATTTTGGTTCATCCAAGCTGACTGAAAGCTATGGATCCACATTAAAGTACACTGATAATAACATGCAATAGTACTGGGAAACACTCAGGCCTGGGCAAATCAGGATGGCTGGTCACCCTAAATGCAGGGGGAGGAGTGGGAAGCAAGTTACAGTGACGTTGTGGAAGATAAACACGTGTATATGCATATCTTATAGGGGGAAAATATTAAAAAGACATATACCGGGGCGCCTGGGTGGCTCAGTCAGTTAAGCGTCCGACTTCAGCTCAGGTCATGATCTTGCGATTTGTGGGTTCGAGCCCCGCGTCGGGCTCTGTGCTGACTGCCAGCTCAGAGCCTGGAGCCTGCTTCAGATTCTGTGTCTCCCTCTCTCTCTGACCCTCCTCTGCTCAAGCTGTCTGTCTCTCTCTCTCAAAAATAAATAAAAAAACATTAAAAAACAAAAACCAGACCTATACGAAAGTTGCCTTAGAGCGACTTTGTTCTTCCACTTCTGTAGTGCGTTTTGTTACTGCCGTTTATTTGCCAAGTTCTCTGCTTTGAGTATTACTGTTGCCAGTAGTGGTACAGAGAGGTGATTAAAAAGAAATATATTCATCAGAACTGGGGCTTTCAGATTTCTCTCATAAGCCCAGGGTGACAATTTGCTCCTCCACTCCATCCCCGGGACTCTGAAGCAGGCTGAGAAAGCTCATTTGCAAGAGCCTGCCCGCGCCCAGGAAGATGGGTGTGCTCTGCAGAGGCGGACAGATAATTACCTGACGCCAGCCCCAGGATCCGGAATAATACCGCTAACCAGCTCACTTCCTAATGGCCCTATCGGTGACAATCTACTGCATTGTCTTATGAAAACCTGCTGCCTGTTCCTAGGCAACCTGATCAACGAAAATTTCAGGTTTATACAGTTTTCATTTAGGGAACATAAAGGTTAACTGACTGTAATGGGAGTATTTTAAACAAACCCACCTACTCTCCCTCTCACTGAATAGGCTGGCGGCCCTGCTGAACCCCGCTCTGTCTCGCTGGTGCTGTTTCGGGCAGCACTGACTGTGTGCGTTCTGTCAGCCGCCTGCTGGGTCAGCTGTGAGTGCTCCCCGAGGCCAGGGGCCCTGGCACACGCACTCTCTGGGGGATCCCGGCATGTCCTGGGCACTTGAGTGACAGGGAGAGGTAGCAGCCGCACCAGGGAGCCTGGCCTGGTCTGAAGGCTTCTCGAAAGATCTCTCTGGCCCAGGAGGCCTGCCCACCCAGCCCCCAGCTCCTCTGAAAACATACACAAGAGGAGAGAGGGAGAGCTATTCTCTGCCTGCGTTCTGAGTCCTTGCAGTGTGGGTCAGGGGCTTGCTGAGGACGAAAACTACATCCTTCCCCCATCAGACTGGCAGAAGCCTCCCTCCCTCATCAGACTGTGAGTTCTCAGGGGGCAGGGATCCAGGGTCTGCCCCTACTTCCCTGGCCCCTTGTGATGTCCTGTTCAGAGCGCGTGCTGACTCACACGCTTGTTAGGGTCGTGGAAACCCAGTCTCCTTAATTCAACAATGCGGAGGGACTTGGTGTGCCTGACGAGCGCTAGGCTCGGGGGTGCAGACATAAATAAGGCAAGCCTCTACCTCGAGAGCTGTCGTTCTGTGGAAAAGAACAGGTTCGGACTGTCTTGTTCTCCTAGCATTAAGGCAAGTACTCATATGCCCACNTCGGGTCACCCGCCACCATCCTTCCACTGGGCCCCGCGCCAGCTAGCGAACGGGGCATGAATAACTCTGAGCTGCGTCAGAACCCAAAGGGGGAAAGGCAGCCCATGCCCCCAGCTCCTGTCACATGCTCAGGTCTGGTCACACACAACATCCCTGGTGTCTACTGCTGCGTCCCAAGCGACTTCCAAACTTAGTGGCCTTGAGTAACAACTGAGTTACAATGGGTTGTGCTCTCTCGTGCTTCTGTGAGCAGACTGGGCCCAGCGGGGCTCTTGCGTGTAGTCTCTCGTGTAGCTGGAGGCAGATGGTGGCCGAACTCAGCTGGAGGTCCCAGGCGGCTTCTTCGCTCGCACAGCACGCAGGCGATGTCTAGGTTCGGCTGGGGCCGTCCACAGGGAGGCGCCCGCTTCCAGCTTCTCCGCGGCACTCCAGCTTCTCACAGCGTGGTGGCTGAGTCCCAGAGAGGGGCTGTCCTAGCATGAGAATCCCAAGAGACCACGGCAGAGTCTGCAAGGCTTCTTATAATCCAGGCCTGAGAGTCACACCACCACTTCCAGCCATCAAGTTCCTGGTGACACGCAGTAGGCCTCGACTTGTGCGGGAAGGGCCACACGTGGTGTGCACGGAGGGAGTGAAGGCCACCAGGGCTCTCTTCAGAGACCGACCACCACACGAGATCCACGAAGAGCCGTGAGCAGACAGGACAGTGGGAGGCCGTCTCCCCAGCCGTGGGTCCTGGGGCCGGTAGGCAGTGCGGTCAGCTTCCACCGTGGGCCGCAGGGCAGGCATGGGAGCCTCCCGCAGGGGCAGCCCCGGGAGGCGTGCCTGACTTCCCACGGTCAACAGAAGCATCGGTCCTCTAACTGACCAGGCCTCTTGCCCCAAGCATTTCGTCTCCGTCCCCGAGGGAACCCCACTTATGGGACGTGCTTTCTCTAGGGTAGCTGGGTGGGGGCAGATTCCGTGGAAGGAACATCTATCGCCAAGCCTTGGTCCCTGAATCTCAATCAACGGCTCAGACCCCACTGCGGCAGTTTCTCACAACGGCTACGGCTCCAAACGACAACTGGAAAAAGCAGTGTGGTTGGACGGGCAAGAGACTTTGCAGGGAGTCCTTCTGGAATTTGTGCTCGTAGGAGCCTCAGAGGCTCCTCTGGCCACACAGATGTGACCAGCGGCTCACACAGCAAGACGTGGCGTCCATTTTCCAGTCTCAGTCTCACGGCTGGGAAAGCCACAAGGCAACCCCGCGCCAGGGGCCGGATGCCAAGGACATGCCAAACCCTCCAAAGGTAGGTGGGGGTTGCCTTAAGTTTTCAGGTCTCAATAGGCTGCTTTGCTTGGCAAACTGGCCTTGGAGGGGTGGGCGGGGCCTACACAGTTACAGGATGAGAAGAATGGTCTAGCTGAACCCACTTTAACGACAGGACAGTCAGGGCAGTGGCATGTTCCTCTGGGGAGGATGAATCAGAGGCCAGACGTGGCTTGCACGTATGGTTTCTGACACTCTGTGCCGACCGCTTGCGAGATGAGGGGCCCCTGCTCACCAGGGCCCAACACGGCAAGGAGGTCTGCTTCTAACTCTTTATGTAGAAATAATTTCACACTTGCAGAAGAGGTGTGAGGATGGTACAAAGGGCAGTTGTGTGTATGTCTCCATCCACAGCTGGGTCTGTGTATGTTTCTTCCTGAACCTTCTGAGAGTCAGGTGCGTAAGTGATGATACGCATTTCTTACACACAAAGATGTGTTCTTACACAACCACGGTACAGTTACCCACCTCGGGACCCTGACACACGGACGTGATGCTTCCATCTAATATGCCTTCCATACGGGATCCCATGATGTCCTTTATAGGTACAAATGCATTTTACAGAACAGGAGGCTTAGGTCCAGGGACATTAGACACCTCACCTGTGGCTGCAGACCCAGACCACGTGTGGTAAGGCTGGGTTGGAGGCCAGTCCGCCTGATGCCATGGCCCGTGCCCAGGGAGATGGTCCGATGCCACACCCTCTCCTGGGGGTGAGGGGGACCACTTAGCATCGGCTTTCGGAGAAGGTGCTGGGGCTTCTGTGTGGACGGCTTCCCTGTGGCTACTCTGAGTGGCCGCTCTCACCCAACTGGCCCGTAGCCCTTTGCTGAGGCAAGCTCCTTGCCGGGCACCTTTCGGAAGTGGCTGGCAGTCTGAGGACGATGCCAAGGTCTGGGAAGTGAAAAGGTTTTTGTTTTCTCCCCTGGTTTCTCCATAAACAGCGCCAGTGAGCACAGGGCCCTGGGGCCGGGAGGGAAACCAGCGGGACCTCGGTCTGGGGAAACCCAAGCCCTGTGGCTGTGGCCTTGACTTGCCAGCCAGGACAAGGCCACCCTGTGTGGCCTGGAGGTTAGTGTTTGCTGCTCCACTTCTCATCCCAAACTGGTCACGTCAGAAATGATGTACTCCTCCAGGGCGAGAGGGGGCCCGTGTCAGAGGGGAACATTCACCACTGTCCAGAGAGGCCAACCCGCGCTGACTACGTGGCTGGTGGAATGGAGGGGAAGGAAGGGCAGGCCCTCCAGGCAGAGGAGTGCTTGGCAGGGGAGGGGGTGGAGGGTGCCTGGGAGCTTCCGCGTGGGCTGCAGCCTTCTGTGGAGCTTCTGGAAGGACCCTGACCTGGTCTCGCCCCAAGATCAGCTTCTCCTCTGACTCAAGCCACACCTCTCCAGTCAGGTTCCAGAGGACTCCAGCCCAGCACTCCCTGCTTCCTGAAGCACCGAGCTGACCACCTCCTCTGGCTGACAGGAGTGTTCCAGGGAGGCGCGGGAACGGAGATGCCGCTCCAGGGTAAAGATCTGGGGCCCTGCCTGGAGCCCAGTTCTCTCTGGTAAGGCCGGAGGGCTGAGCTGTACCCCCAGAAACCACACACGGTTCTGCGCAGGCCTCTGCTGTCCGCAGCCAGGTCTTCTCCATCCTGCCCTCTGTTCTCCCTTGACCTGCCAGTCAGAAGCCTTTCTGCAGAGTCTAGGGGGCAGGACCCTTCATGGGGCTCCTGTAGGTTCATAACCAAGACTCAGGGTGGGGGGGAGGCTTCTCTCAAGGAAACTACAGAACAAGGAAGACAAACACAAGGTGAGAGAGTCGGGGAAGAACGGAACCTCTACTGTCCTGCCCTCCGCACCGTACCAGGAGTTCGCCTCAAGACGGAATGTGCTAGAGACTGTGCCCTCTGTTCCACCACAGGAGGCGGTGTTGGCAGCAGATCAGGAAAGCGGCGACACCCTTCCAGACACAGGGCCTCGTAGCTGCTCGGGCCGCAGAGCCAGGAAGCTGGCCCTGCTCCAGGCAGCCGCCGAATGAGTTGCGGAAGGAGGCTGACGGGAGTAGCAAGGGGCAAGCGACAAGCACAGGAGGCGCCCGGTGAGGGGGGGCAGGCCTGGGGGGGGGGGAGGCAGGGCTAAGGTCCTCCTCAGTGTGGAGCTCACACTAAAGATGGACCCACTGGGCACCTCCCTCTAAGTGACTTCAGAGAGTCAGGCTGCCTTGTCCGGGTTCTAATGTCTGCTCCAGCGTTCCCATTCCATCCAGTGCCGTACTTGACCGTGGCTGGAGGCAGGATGGAGTCACAACCGGCATGAGTGTGTGGCTGGATGGGGACAAGGCCCGAGACCCCATTGTGGGAAGGGCAGCAGTCACACCCAGAGATCCCGGCGGCTGCACTGGGAAGACCCGGCCTGGGACTCCAGCACCTCACCATCCTGCCTGCCTCCCCCCAGCCAGCGCCAAGCCAGCGCCAGCCCTCCAGCCTCTGGGACTCAGGGAAGCCTCGAGCTGGGCCCTGCCGGCAGCAGCAAGCGGGCAGAAGAGAGCTCCATGTTCCGTGCCCTCGCTTCCCCCCTTCCCGGGCATCTCCATCAGGCGCTGTCCTTGTAGACGGGGCCCAGTCTGTGTCCTAGTACTGGGGAACCCACTTGTACAGGATAACTTGTGTTGCTCTATTGCAAAAGGGTCCTCCTGCAAAAGACCCCCATAAAAGGGTCTACGGTGCAAACCACATGCAAGCGCCACCTTCGACAGGTAAAGGCCGTCGGCAGACACATCCACCTTACGAAAGATACACGCCTGCCATAAACGACCCAGACCCATCTGTGAGAAGCCCTGACAGGCCCACAGGACATGCGATCTGGACTCTAAGTCCCCGGTCAGGCAGCAGGATTACTGAAGGGAAGAAGGAACACATTACTCACTGAGCGCTCTTTATATGCTAAGTACCGCCATGACATCCCTGTGTGTGCGCGTACACACATCACCTAATATATAGCACAGAGTGACACGAACACATAACACACACAAAGCACAGTGCAGGGCACACCCACTGTCCTCACTACCCTCACCCATCACCTCCTCAGTTCCCCCGAGTTGGCCTCCTCAACCTCCAAGTTACAGTCGAGAAGGAAACCGAGGCTCTGAGGAGTGGATTTTGCCCAAGGTCACAAAGCCAGATAACGACACAGCTATGACTCAACCCTAGGTGCCCCTCTTCCAGACCCATCCCCACCCCTGGGCCACCGGCTACCCAGGTCCTGTCCGCATGGTCCATCCCTACTATCCTGTATCCAGCCTTCCGGGCCCTGTCCGCATGGCCATTCCTTCTACAAGGCCATCCCCATCCTCGTTCCAGGATTAATTTCATTCACTGTTTC
Source organism: Crocuta crocuta (assembly GCF_008692635.1). Classification (NCBI taxonomy): domain Eukaryota; kingdom Metazoa; phylum Chordata; class Mammalia; order Carnivora; family Hyaenidae; genus Crocuta; species Crocuta crocuta. Next base: position 454,962 of record NW_027529669.1, read on the forward strand.
CCCGGTTTTATTAAACTCAGTGATGACAAAGTGAAGGAGGTTATAAACCAATACTATTAGCACCTCCGATGTAGCTGGCAGGAGCCAGTGTGGGCACAGAGATGCATTCAGGAGGATGTGGCTCTCCCTCACAGGGGCTCAGGGTCTGGGCACGGAGTGGAGCTGAGCTGGTCCCTAGCACCGTCGGGGACACGCCCCTGGTGACTGCAGCCTCCCACCCACCTGGGCCGGAGGGGGGTCTATCCTTTCCCCCAGTTTAGCTTCGAGGCCAAGGCTCCTGACTCTAAATCTCAGCTCTGTTCGCGAGCTCAAGGTGGGAACCAGCTGCCTGATTTCTCTGTGCCTCAATCTTCTCATCCGTAAAACAGTGTAACAGTAGTGCCTCCCGCCCCACAGAGCTGCAGTGAGTGAATAAATTAAAGCAGCTGATCCTGGCAGCGCAGATGCCCGATCTGGCTGGTTGGGGCGCACCTTACTCTCCGCCACGGGAGCCCAGGTGAGTTCTCTGAAGGTGACAAAGCCAGTTCACATCTGTGCTGACGTCACAAAGCCTGGGGAGCAGAGAGAAAGAAAGAGGCTGCCACTCCCCAGCCTGGCAGACTCTAGGCGCCCCAACACCAATTTTCTCCCTGCCCCCCCCCCACCCAGGGCCCAGGTAGGGCCCCGTCTCCTGGCTTTTGTCAGCAAGGTGTGCAAAAGGCCCTTCACAGGCTGCACTATTTAGGGAAAAAGCTGATGGTGGCAGCAGCAGCTGCTGTTTTTATTTCTGGGAACCTGCAAGGGCATTTCAAAGTGACAAGAAACCTCTGCCTCCAGCAGGTGCCCAAATGCAGCCGTGAGGCTGGGGGCCCTCCAGCCTATGGGGGGCTTTGCCAGAGGCTCTGCTTTAATTTCTCCATTTATAGGGTTTTTGAAAATTTTTTTCTTAATATTTTTGAGAGAGAGAGAGAGAGAGAAAGAGAGAGAGCGACTGAGCGCACAAGTGGGGCAGGGGCAGAGAGAGAGGGAGACACAGAATCCAAAGCAGGCTCCAGGCTCCGAGCTGTCAACACAGAGCCCAACATGCGACTTGAACTCACGAGCGGTGAGATCATGACCTGAGTTGAAGTCAGATGCTTAACCGACTGAGCCACCCAGTCACCCTTATACTGGTTTAAAAAAAATATTTATTTTTGAGAGAGAGAAAGAGAGACAGAGAGAAGCAGAGAGAGAAGGGGACACAGAATCCAAAGCAGGTTCCAGGCTCTGAGCTGTCAGCACAGGAGCCCGATATGGGGCTTGAACCCATGAACTGTGAGATCACGACCTGAGCTGAAGTGGGATGCTTAACTGACTGAGCCACCCAGGCTCCCCTAATTTCTCTATTTAAGAGAGTAGTGGGGTGCGGGAGGGAGAGGTGTGGCTGAGCCTTAGCTTGCACCTGCCTGGGAAGTTTGGCAGAGCAACTGGGTGGAAAGGAAGAGCAGGCTGCAGAGAAGGGGTGCAGGGAAAGGGGAGCAGTTTCACCCCAGGTCTCCTTGCCCCGTGCCCACGCGCTGTGGACGGTGTGCAGAGAGCTGCACACGTGGGAAAGCTCAGAGGGGTGGTCACTGTCAAAGGGAGAAGGACGCCACCCTCCCGGGCTCCCTGCAGTGACCTTCCTGAAGGACGGACGAAAGGCGAAGGAGCCAAAACTTGGGTGACTGGGAGGCCGCCTCCCCGCAGGCCCAATTACTTCTGCTCGAAGAGCAGCGAACATTTACCAGCCTCCCTACCCCCTCCTCCCCCACTGGCAGGCACAGAGCTGGCACACAAGCACGACGTGGGGGTGTGGGGGCGCAGGACCTCCCTCTCGCTGGTAAACACGAGGCTCATTTATTAAGTGCCTCCCTGGCATTTCCTTTTTTTTTTTTTTTTTGCCATCATCCTGCTTGTTTAATATTGTATTTGACATTCTCATTTTATAAATGGTAACAGAAACAGAATGGATGGCTAAAATTAGCTTACGAGCAAGGAGGATGTGGCCAATAGGGTGGTGAACACACAGCCTAGTTAATTCCGCCCACATCACCCGCCCCCGCCCCCTACTCTGGGGCTGGTTCCTGATCCGCTCCGCTCCGAGTTGGCAGTCTTTACGCTGTGGAGGAGTGGCCTTGGGGAGGAGATGCGTGCCCACTCACCAGGGCACCCCAGTGGGGGGCAGCGCCCCCAAGCCAGCCCTAGCGGGGGCCTCCATGCACCACCTGGCCCAGCACCCCTGCCCCAGGGGACAAGCCAGGACTCTCCTGCTCTCTGGCCCTCCTGCACCCAGCACCCCCAGGTGTGCCCTGGGCTGAAGGTGGCGGGTGTGGGAACGCACCAGGCTTTGGTTTTGAAGTGGGATTCTCGGAACCTTGCCCAGCGGAGGATTCAGCGGAAGGGCCTGAGTGAGCCCCCCGGACCCTAGGAAATCACTGCAGTGGCCCCTTCTCTGCAGGGCGTACACCTTCCCTCCTCATGCACCCCTCCCTGCCCAGGTCTGCACCTGTCTGGGACCACCTTACCTTATGATTACCTATTTGTTCAGCACAGTGATTCTACAAACAAGGAGGGTGATGAGGAAGCCGACTGGTTTGATAAGAGCATGCCACGGCTGGTAGAGCCTGGTCACGACTCCCGGCAGGGTCTGATGGGGTGGGGGGTGCCATCCTGGTCTTACCGAGGAGGGGAACCAAAGCACAGACCATGAGTAACTTGCCCAAGGTCACAAAGTCTAGCAATGATCAGTGAGCTGTGCTGAAGGGCATTCAGCAGTGGGGGGTTTGTTGCACTCCTTCTGGGAAGGTCTCCTGGGTTGACAGCACCCCATTCTGACTGTTCCTTCACTCCCCACCTGTTCAGTGCTTGGGGTCTCCCTAAGAATGAAGGCACTGATACTTCCTGCAGGCTACTACCCCAAACCCCAGCGTCTGTCTGGGCTACCCCTGACCCTCTGCCTCGGGCCAGTAAAATGCAGACTCAGTAGTGGACCATGGCGACCTCTTGGCTAAAAGCCTTTCTCCAGCCCCTTTGAGATAAGTAGACTGCACCTGCTCTGAGCTACAGTTAAAAGGGCCGGGGGCTGAAACTACAGCCCATGGGGCAAATCCAGCTGCTGCTTGTTTTTATAAAGCTTTAGGTGAACACAGCCGCACCCACTCACTGTATCCTCAGTGGCAGCGTTCTGCTCTGTGACAGCAAAGTAGTTGTGACAGAGACCCAGGGCCTTGAGAGCCTAAAATATTACCTGGCCCTTCACAAAGCTTTTTGGCCCTTGGTTTAGGCCAGATGGAAGAAATGTGAAGTTACCAATGGGATTTTCAGGAGGGTGAGTCCTTCAAGGCTACCACATTATAGACCCTACAACAAACAGTCCGAGAGCTCCCAGGGCCAGGAACCAACAGAGGCTTCCATCAGCTGCAAAGGGCAGGGGCCGCCATCCTTCCCACCGTAGAGGAGGACACAGGTGCAGACAGGTGGGCTATCGGCTTGGTCACAGTGGTGGATCTGGGATTCAGGCTCAGGCCCACATGTTCTGAAGCTCTGAGTGCCTGTCAGTGACCCAGGAGGTCCCGTCCCGAGCCTGAGGACATGCGCATGCTACTTGGAAGATCCAGCCCATCACCCCAGTGGATGTGCCACAAACATCTATGCTCCAGGACCCTTGTCAAGAGAGGGGGAGGGGATGCCAGTGCCGGGGGTCTGGCAGGGGGTGGGCCCTGGCCGGGCCAGATTCCTGCGGCAGGAGTGCAGTGGGGCAGGACTGCTGGCTGTGCACACAGACAGTGTGGGCTGGTGCTGGGGACCCCACGCCCGTGCTCACCCAGCTCCGTGCTCCAGGGGCCTGAGCCCTCGCTCCGGGTCCCTTCCTTCTGACACATGCTCTCTTGTTGGCAGCGACCCTTGCCCGGGGCTTCTCAGACTTTAAATGTGTGCATGCANCAGCCGGTTAAGCGGCGACTGTAGCTCAGGTCATGATCTCACAGCTTGAAGGCTCATGAGTTTGAGACCCGCATACGGCTCTGTACTGACAAGTCAGAGCCTGGAGCCTGCTTTAGATTCTGTGTGTGTCTCTCTCTCTCAAAAATAAACATTAAAAATAATAATAATAAAAAAATAAAATGCAGATTTGGATTCACTAGCTCTGGGGGTGGGGCCCAAGACTCTCATTCCTAATGAGCTTGCAAACCGCTCAGCCAATTTCAAAACTCAGATCACCTTCAAGGAACAAGGGAGAGGAACCCTACAGGAACCCCTTGTACAAATCAAATAACTCTTCCTCATTTGCACCAGTCTACCCATCCCCGAGTTTTCAGGGAATGAGGTTTGGCCTACGTTGGCAGGGGGAAGAACACAGGGCTGGAGGCAGAGGGGGACACTGGTTCAAATCCCAGCCCTGCCGCTTAGAACCATGGGCTGTTGGAAGTCCCTTCCCCAACCCGAGCTCTATCTAGTGTCCGCTCTGTAAAACGGGACAGTGACCGTGTGTGTGCAAAGCGCCATCACAGTGCCCAGCAGAGGCCGATGTCCTGCTGCTGAATCGGGTGTTGGAAGAGGCGCCCTTGCACCCCTCAGGCTGTACCCCACGTTCTCACCCCGCGAGGCTCTCCTGGCCCCCTCTGAGGTGGGGACGGAGCTGGGCCTCCGGGGAGGCCTGGAGCAGGTCTGTGAACCCTGCCTGCCTCCCCACGGCTGCGGCACTCGCCACGAGGCCCCTGGGAGGCTGTGCTGACTGGCGCCCGATGGGACAAATGTCCCCACTGCGGGGGGCTGCTCCAATCAGGGGGATGCGACGGCAGGCATCGTTAGCTGCGCCCGCGCTGGGGCTCACAGAGGGGGCAGAGAGGAAGCCCTCGCCAGAGGGTGCCAGGTGGCTCCGCAGGTGCATGTGTGCGTTTACTGATAAGGGGCCATGTTTGTGCTCGGCTCTGACCTGGGCCGAGATGGGGGGGAGGGGCTGAGTCTTGGCTTTCCTGGGTTGGGCCCTGAGCTCAGGTGGCAGCCAGCTGCACCCCACCCCCCACCATACCTGTGGCTCACCTGCCTCCTGGGGCACTGGGGGAAGAGGCCCGGAAATCTGTCATGGTCGACAGGGACACCCTCGTCCCCAAGCTTGGTCCTTCACCCCAGCTGGGAATCCGGCCCTGAATGAGCCCATGGTCTTCACCCTTCTCTCCTATGGGAGTCCCATGGGCCGTGGCATGGCTGACTGGAAGGGGTGGCCAGTAGTCTTCGAAGGCTGTCGCCCAGGAAGATGACTTCTAAAGTCCCTTTCCACCTGGAGGGGGTACTAGCCTCCTGGGTACAAATATGAGCTTTGGACTTTAGCTCTCTGGGTTTGAACTCTGGTGCTGCCACTTGCTGGGTGTTTGGCCCTGGGCAAATTGCTCACCTTCCTTTTTTGCCTCACTTGCTGATCAGTAAAACGGGGATAGTAACGAGCACCCACGACACAGTGCATGTGATAGAAGAGATGCATAAAGTGAGTTCTCAGCAGAGTATGTAGGTAGCACTAAAAAATCTTGGCTGTTTGTGGGATCTCAGTGTAGGAGGGCCGTGCCCTGCTGCCACCACCATGGAGGTGACCTCCTTATGGGAGGGTCTCTATGGGAAGGGGGGCAGGTTCCTGTGATCCCAGCTTCCCAATGGCTGGCTCTCAGATGCCGGGGAAGGGCCCTCATTTTGTAAAAATGCCCAAGAGATTCGCCAACCCAATTAGAGGGAAATGGCTTCAGGAATTACGACGTGCCTCCCTGTCCCACGGTCCCTCATGCAATCCTTCGTGTGTCCCACAATCCCTGATACAGGACCCGCTGGGTGCCAGCCTCAGGAGTCCTGGATTAAGAAGGAGCAGATCCGGATTCAAGTCCTATCTCTGTGACTCACCAGCGGTGAGGCCTTTCTTATCTGTGAGCAGGAGAAGATGTAGCTGCAGGCACACTCCGGGCGGTGTGGTAACCTGTCCCTGGACGGCCAGGGTGCTGCGAGCTGGGTCTTCACAGCTTCGCGCACCGTCCGGTTGACAAAACACTTCTACGGGCCTTCTCACAACCACTGGCGTCTCTGCTTGGCAGTCTGAGCTCTCAGGGTCCTTCCTGTCCCTCGTCTGAATTCTGTCCATAGCACAGTTTAAATTCCTGTCCTTTTCTGTGGGCCTCAGGAGTAGATGCCGCTATCGCAGAATCCACGGTGATTCAGGATTCAGGCTTCTTCAGGGAAGGACGGCTTGTAGGAGAGGTCCTTTGGGTGCCTACCATGTCTATCAAGCCCAAGCCTGTGCTCCGACTTTGCTGGTGGGACCTCCCCCAGGCGGGCGACCCCACCAGGCGGTCACCCCAGGCCCTGTCACCCCGGAGCTCAGTGAGGCCTCGTGACCTACCACAGCCGCGTCCGCAGCCGCAATTCCCCTTAAGAGCCAGTCACTGGCGTGGAGCAGGGCTGGGCAACTGCAGGGAGAACTCCGAAGCCTGTGAGTGGCCCTCGCGGCTCTGCATCCACCCCCTCTTGCCTACTTCCACTTTTGCTTGTCCCCTTAGAGAACAAGTACCAGCCCCAGATTCAAAAGAAAACCGAAACTCTCATGCTATGAACACAGCTCCCTGCACCTACCACAGTTAGCCTCTAGCTGGGTGGAAAAGAGGGCGACCGACGTGAAATGACCGGGGACAACGGCCACAAACCCCTCTTGCTTCAAGCCAGGCCAGGGGTTATCTTGCCGGGGCTGAAACTCTACCTTCTGACCGTCCCCCTGTGTCAACTGGGAATTCGTCCTTGCACCCCCTGCCCCCAAGCTCAAAACGACTCTCTGTGGGAGTTCATGTGACAGCCAGTAAGCTCAAGAGCCATGTTCCTTTACATGGCTAGGGCATGACCCCCTGGCCCTCAGTGTCCCCACTGGAACGGGGAGGAGAAGAAGACCCTTTCTCACTTGTGTTTCAGGCCTGTTTCAAAGCCAGTATAGGGAAGGGCCTCACATATGCATTCAGGGCAGCATGCAGCAGTCTTGCCAGTCTATACTGGGCCTTCCTGATGAACTGCTAAGTCTTGGCGGGACGGGAATGGTGCCTGTCAGTGTCTCGGATGCCCCTTTCCTCTGTGCTGCCCCGGCGGCCCTCGGGGGAGCCCGTCAACAGTGCGCCTGGCTGGGAGAAACAAGGCCTCCGGGCACCGGGGTTCGGCTTCCTTTTAAGCCCCCTGTCTCTCTAGTTTTAAAAATAGCAGGGAGCAACCTCCCAAAAGAGAGAGGTACCAACTGGAAGGCACTGAGTTTATGGGGACGGGGTGCAGAGAACGCCTATGAAGGGTCCTGTGTTACTCCTACAAACTTATCTCCCCGCTGCCATTTTTAATGCCTGGGCTGACACCTCCAACCTACAGTATGCAAACCCCCCTGCCCCCGGCATTTTCATTTCAGATGCATATGATGGCTAGGAACAATATGAACAATATTATTTTAGTGCCCTGGGAAAAAATTAGCAAGTCAAATAGTGAATCAGGCCTGTAGCACCACATGCTAAGCAGACTGCTTTGATCTTATCCCCACTAAAGGCTCTATTATTGAATTTAAAGTCAGCGAACACCTATCAAGACCAATATACAATGCATATCTGAATGCACGTTTCAGAAGCAAGGAATATTTTGACTAAAGGAAGAAAATATCAAAGTTATAGCTGCAAGGGAAACAAATTTTGCCCTCCCTCTTCTCTTGGGGCTCGAGACTTTGCTGGCCAGCCAAAATATTTTGGCTCCAAAGTGCCTGATGATGGTTCCAGAAACACCCGCTGAGCTCCCAGATTTCTGGAACCAACACAAGGGGGTTTTGCACCCACCTACTGGATCTGAAGGAATTTGAGACTTCGAGCAAGCCAGTGTGCACGTTCTGTACATGGTATGGCGCCCTCTGGTGGCCACTTCTCTGGGAGGCCTATCTGGCACCCCAAACTTGGCCAATGGTCGTCACCTCCGCCCCGTTGAGGGTGCCTTCCCAGGAAAAGAAGCTTTAAAGGGCCAAATGGTGTTTTGGAGGTATGGAAGAAGGTGCTCACGAGGGTAAAATCAGCTTGTGGATCAGAAAGGGAGAATGTTAATTACCCAGCAGGGCCCAAAAAGAGAAGAAATGTGGGTGGTCAACTTCCTATCTAGGGTACACTCCCTCAAAAAGCCAAGCCAAACAGCCAACACATATCTTAAGCCACGAGCTGGCAAATAATAATGTACAGGCCAAATGTGGTCCCCCACCCACCCAACGGCAGCTTTTGTACAGCCCAACAGTAGAGAATAATTTTTGTACTTTTATATGGCAAAAATATAAATAAATAAATAAATATTTTGCGACACGTGAGAACTACAGAGATTTGTAGTCCATAAACTACAAATAAACAAAGCTTTGTGTTCATAACAAAGCTTTACCGAAACACAGCCTTATTCACACAGTACTGGCTGCGTATGCTTTTGCGTTTCAACAGCGGAGTCAAGAGGCTGTGACCATCAGCTGCGTGGCCTGCAAAGCTGAAGATATTTATCCCTCGGCCCTTCGCTGAAAGTTCACCAACTCTTGCCGTTCACAGGACTGGATGGTTAGGTGCCCACCCTGCCCACCCTCTAGCGTGACGACGTGGGCTACAGAAGTCTGCAAGACAAAGGTGTGGGGGGGAAGGGGGGGCATCGCATGCATGGTAGCCTCACCCCTACCAACTTACCATTTTATTATTGATTTCATGGAAATGAATCTCACAGACTTTCTCCACGACATCTTCATTCTCAAACGTGACAAAGCCAAACCCTAAAGGAGAAAGGAAAAACAAAAACACAAAAACAGAGGGGGTGGTGAGTTCAGTTCTGGCCGGCTACATGTTTTCCTTTGATGTCCTGCAGCAGTGATGGGCTTCTGATCTGAGAGTAGGGGGCCCGGATCCCTGGGAAGGGCCTCCAGGTTGAGGAAATGATTCCTAATTTGTACTGAGCACCCTTCTGACAGCGAGGAAAAGTTAATGATTTCACCCCCATGCGGTGGGCGCTGCGTCCTTTACGTTTGCCCAGAAGCAAACAAGAAATTTACTTGTCTGTTATTTACAAGGGTCAGAGCCCCGTGGCTCTGCGCGGAGGCGGGTGGGCGGGTTACCCAGAGCAGAGGCCGGGGATCACCGCAGGGCTGCTTGCCCTTTCCGCGTTGGAATGGCCAGCCCTCGGGTTGGCCTCCAGACGGAGGTGGTTATTTGTCCTTTTCTTCCTGAATTACTTCCTCTAATACCTCATCAGGACATCCTGAGGCCTGGAAGAAACTATTAAAAGTTTCAGGCCTCTGTTCTGCGCAGGCATCCTTTTTCTACCGCTGCTTCCAAAGCGCGGCGGATCTGGGGCAGTTTAAGACTGTTTGATGCCTGCTGTCAGCCCGTCAGCTATCCACTGTATTTACTCGGCTGGAGACCGGCTTTGCTAGACAAACTGTACTGAAGAATTTTGGCAGGCGACCACTGCTCGGCATCCTGAGTCTCTCTCCACTGCCCCTCCCGCCCTTCCGGCACACTGCCCCATCTGTGACCCCCCCTCGGCAAGCACTGCTTTCACACACGGACCCACTCACAGGGCGGCCCCCCGCCTCAATGATGGGAACGCAAGCACCCCATCCCAGATGATGGGAATGCATGCAACAGGTGCAGACATCTGATGGGGGCGGGGGGGGGGCTCAGGACACAGCAGACCTGACCTTGCACCTATGTACTTATGTGTCATCCCAAGAAGTCCCTTCCCCCACTCTGTGCCTTGAGTTTTGCACACCTGAAGATTAAAGATGGTGAGACTGACCACCCCTCAGGTCACAGCCCCCGCCCCCATCAGGATTTGCAAGGCTCTCTGCTATGGACTGAAGGTTGTGCCCCCCTTCCCCCCATTCGTATGTTGAAATCCTAACCCAGTGTGAAGGTGTTAGGAGGTGGGGCCTTCGGGGGCATGTAGGTCATAAGGGTAAGGCCTCATGAATGGGATTAGTGCCCTCATAAAAGACGGGAGAGACCTTGCTGTATCTCTGCTTTCTGCTGTGTGAAGTCACCACAAAAAGACAGCGGTTCTACCCCGGGAAGGGGGACTTCCCCCAACCCCAGCTCATGCTGGCTCCCTGATCTCGCACCTCCAGCCTCCAGAGTGCTGAGAAATACGTTTCTGTTGTTTACAAGCCTCCCAGGCAATTGTACTTTGCAACAGTAGCTCAAATTGACCAAGACACTACCATCCCCAAGGATCTGAACCTGGGCAAACACAGACCTGGACCCACCAACCAGGAACACGGAAATCAGAACGGCTACTTTTACATTAGGACTGTGTTTCCTTTTCAAGCTTCTGTGTGGACTCTGGGTCCTGGAAACCCAGGGTGGAGAGAGAATCTCTCCGGTCCTTTCTACTTCTCTCCTCTCGGACTCTACCACCACATTCTCTAAGCAATAGCAGAGGACAGGCAGCCTGAGCTCCTACATCACTGCTTCTGTAGGATCTAGAAGACTCCTAGGGAGGCAAATGGAAATGGCCACTCACTACTCTGAAACAATTTCCAGCAAAACAGAGAGCGGGGACTACCACACAAATGGCAGTTGCGATCTTCATTAGGATATATATTTTATTCCCACACCCCGAGGACCAGGCCAGTGTTTCCATGGCACACATCCCAGCCCGTTCTACACACGAATGACGGAGGGTCACTCGTGCCATCAGAGGGACATACGCATGTGCTGCAGAGGCTCAAAGTTGGCAAGTCTCCCCCAACATCATCCTGGAGAGGCAGGGTGCTCAGGCCCAATGACATTTTGTTGGAAATAAGGCCCGACAAAACCCCCCAGTCCCGAGCCAGGTCCCCGTGGAGGGAGGGACGGCGCCGTTCTCCGGGTTCCCTCATTTGGGCGTCTCCTCCTCTTTGGTCCCTTGGGTCCATCTAGTGTTCACAGAGCTGGACGAGAGCCACACCCAGAGGCAGGCAGCCTCTGCATAATTTCTCTGCAGCTTTTGTGTGTTGGCTCCCTTGCCCCCTTCAAAGGAGTGTGAAAACCATCAGATAAGCCTCTCACCCAGGCAGGGGCCCCATCAGCACACAGGGCACCTGCATCATTTTGGTTAGCCCCCTCTTTTCTGCCTACCCTCCCAGACCCAGCTCCTAGGGGCCCCTCAACAAGGGTTCAGATGCAGTGCCCTTCTGAAAGGTCCTCCAGGGAGGGAAGGGCGCACGGCAGAGGATGGGGGAATCTGCTAGCGAGGCTTCACTCACTCTGGGTCCCGGGGACGCACGGAGCCCCTCACACAGAGAGTGCCGAGGGGCGGGAGGCTGAATGAATGAACCATTTCTGCCCGTCTGCATCACTCCCTCCCCTCAAGACTGGCTTGGCCCTTCCTTCTGCACTTGCTGGCCCCCACCTGTGATAGGCACGGTGGAGTATGTGGAGATCAGCAAGGCAACGTCCTTCTTCTAAAGTAATTTGCTCCCTAAGCGACACGAGTCAGAGGTTCCCACTCGTGGAGAGCGTCTCTGCCGTACAGACCTCGCCCCTCCCTCACGACCCTCGCTTCTAGCCCACAGGTCACCCCGGCATTCATGGGTCTCTGAGGGTCACCTCTCTAGCCCATATCTAAACCCTGCCAACACGTGAATGCCTAAGCAAGCCAGGACGGGCTGGTACTCAGGGGACCCTCCCTGCAAAGGAGGATGGATGTAATGGTCTGAACGTCATGGTGACTCCCAGAAGATGAGTCCCCCTCTTAACCCGTGGAACCTATGAACGGGACCTTGTTTAGAAGAAGCGTTTTTGCAAACGTAACTAAGTTAAGGATCTCAAGAATGAGGGTGGGCCCTGATCCAGCGACAGGTGTACTTAGGAGAGAAGGGGGAGTGCGGAATTTGAGACCGAGAAGACAGAGAGGGGAGAAGCCCAGGTGAAGTCAGAGACAGAGACTCCAGTGGCGCAGTCNGGGGGGGGGCGGAATTTGAGACCGAGAAGACAGAGAGGGGAGAAGCCCAGGTGAAGTCAGAGACAGAGACTCCAGTGGCGCAGTCACTAGGCAAGAACACCTGAGCCACCAGACACTGCCAGTGACAAGGGAGGTGTCCCTGAGAACCTTCAGGGGTAGTGTGGCCCTCCTGACACCTGGTTTTTGGCCGTCCGGCCTCCAGAACGGTGAGAGCACAAGTTTCTGTTGCTGGAAGCCACTCAGGTTTTGGAAGTTTGTAACTGCAGCCCCAAGGAGCCGGCACAGCCAGGCTACAGGTCTCGGCCGACCCTACACAGGCGGGTCACGCACGACCTCCCCCGCCAGGCCAAGCATGTGCTCTGGATGGAAGGCAGCAGAGTGTGGACAAAGGAACCAAACCCGTCCGGGCCGCTGGGAAAGAGCACAAAGCCAGCGCCAGTCAAGGGCAGCGCTCCGCACGCCCGAGGATGGCCTGGTTTGGAGCCAGCTTGCTGCTGAGCTCAGGTACCTGACCCTGAAACAGTGCCCAGGGTGAGTCAAGTCACCGTGGCGGGTTGAGAGCTGACTGCCGCCAGAGCTGCCTTTCCACTGCAGCTCATGCCCTCCTGGCCTGCTGTGCAAACCCGCTGTCTGAACTCCAGGGCCAGTGCCATTTGGGGCTCCCCGTGTCCCCAGCGTCCCACCCGGCGCCGCCACTCAGAGCCGGGAAGAGGTGTGACAGAGCTTGGAGACGGGAATTAAAATGCAGACTGCATCAGGGAGGGTGGGGGCAGGACTCGCTGCATCATTTCAAATTCTGACTCTGATAGTCTTCCTGCTGGTCCCTTCCCTAACCCCACAGGACTCAAAACTCGAGTATCACAAAAATGATTTTCCTGATCAAAGGAGAGAGCCTGGATTTCGAGCCTATGTACCTTGGATGCATAACAATTCAGTGATGTCAAGACTCATTTGCAGTAGTTTAAAGATCTATATCGTCTCGACAGCCCTGTTTGGCCCGAATAGAGAAAGCAAACTTGATTGTGTCTAAAATATTTATTTATTCCGTTTGAGAAAGCAGAGAAAACCATGAAACACTTAATTATCAATAAATGTTATTCCTTAACATATAATCATTTTTATCTCAGAGGTGCATTACCATTTACAATGAATTAGTAACTCGGTGGAGAACCGCCCCCAAATAAATTAAACAGAGTGAAAAGACAGCAGTGTTACAAATTTGGGAAGGATAGGGTGGTGGGTGGGAAAGATCTTTCTTTTGGCATCCAAGTCTTTTTCTTTCTTGAAATTAACTTTTTTATATGGTAAAAATGTATACGACATATAATTTACATCGTAACCATTTTTTTAGTGTATGCTACGGTGTGGCGTAAGTATATTCAACCACCACCACTATCTATTACCAGAACTTTTTTTTTTTTAACCATCCTGAGCTGAGACTGTACCCAGCAAGCAAACTCCCCATGCTTCCCTCTCCCTGGCAACCTCATTCTACCTTCTGCCTCTAGGAATCTGCCTCCTTTAGGTACCTCGCATAAGTGGAATCATACAGTATTTGTCCCTTTGTGTCTGGTTCATTTCACTCAGCGTCACGTTTTCAAGGGACCATAGTCTTGTGAACAGTCTGCCGAGTGTATAGATCCTACCTGAAACTTAGGAAGTCTGACTCTTCCTGAGAAGGGGCGGGAAGGACTGTTTATTTCCCTCCCATTTTTTCCAAAAGAGAGCCCAGCAAAGAATCAGAAATGGAGCCTCATGAAAGCCTACCAGACGGAGGCATTAATAGTCAGGTAAAAGAGACACATAATTATCCTTGCTCAAAAAAGGAAGGACCAAATAATGAGCTGTGTGTTCCTGGAGAGTCCCTTCACCTCTCTGGGCCTCTAAAAGAAGCAGGCAGAACAGAGGAGGGGATGCAGGGGGTGAGGGTGGGGTGGGAACGGGGCGTTCTTACTCTGGTGCCCGACGAGGCAAGGACTCTGATCCACGGTGAGCCTACGAGGGCCCACACTCCATCAGGGCCCTCTGGGGGTGCCCATGATCCCCTCTTGCTCAGTTTCCCATCCCCCATGATCCTAAGGGGAGACACCACCCTGAAGCCGGAGAAGTCTGTAGGTATTTAAAGTCACTGGGTGGGGGATAGTGTCGAAGGGTCCAAATTTGGGGGACAACAGGCTAGTTCACCAAAGAAACCCTCTCACCTGTCATCAGCAAAATGACACCTGCCCAGGATTTCATGAAGCACCCCAATATCCGAGGGGCCCAGGAGTCAGCAAAACTGGCACAAAGAAGGGGGTTGGGAGGATGAAACCCCAAACAAAAAGGGTTTAAAATGGCCATAAATAGGGTAGGAGTTGACAGAGAGCATTTAAAAATGAAATTCTTAAGCATTCTCTTGAATGAAGCTATTATTGGAAACTCACAAGTAAGCTCTATTTAAGAGGTACTCATTTAACAGTCAAACCTTTTTCCCCCTCTCTTATTCAAATGAACACAACTGAATATTCATTTGAATAATACAAAGCTATAACACACACACACACACACACAGAAAAAGAGAACAGAAATCTGAAAACAAGATACCTCACAATGAAAATGACCTGCTACAGATGCAGGCACTGAGGAACAACCGACAGTTAACTTACAAAGAATTCTTTTTTTAGGTCAGGGAGGGAAAGATGGGAAGAGCCTCCTCCTCGCCTCAAAAATAATTTTCTTCTCTTATCATATAGGTCAATGAACACTAATAGGCAATAGCACGGTGCCTAATGCGTCTTCAGTGAAAATCAATGCGAATCTTGAGTTAACACACTTGGTTAATGGGGAGAAAATGAGGGAGGGGAAAAAAAACCCAGACTGTCAAATTTATTCAGAGTATCCCATGTGGAATTTGAGGTGTGTGTATGCAAGTATATTTATAACTCCCACAACCTCCCCGATGCACTAATAATCCGGTGACGGAGGAAGCGGCAGGAGCCGTGGGCTGCTCTCAGTATAAACACAAGTCTCCTGGGTTTGGGCGTGGGGAGCACCTTCTGGTTTCAAAATGCTTCTCATACATCATCCTACCTGGTCTCCATGGCAACCCCGTGAGAGGTGGGGCACGCTCGGCCATCGTCATTTTGCTCAACTGCTTGGCAGAGTTGTAGATGACCCATCCCTGGTGACACGTGGCCACTAAGCCAGAGCCGAACATCAGGGACTTGCTTGGATCAGGAAGTGTTCAAGATGGATTCGGTGGCCCTAGGGCTCGAGAGGGTAAGAGCCTAGGCCATGAGGCACGATGCTTCATGTGCTCCGTGGGTCAACCGCCACTGAGCTGTGTGTCTGTCAGCCACCCGTCATCTTGGGCTGTGCTCCTCACATCCCCAACTCAGAGCACTTCGGGGTCACCAGAAATGCATGGTCTATGGCAGGTTTTGGCAAATCGGCTTCATCTGCCTCGAAGGGTTTTCCTGGAACCCTGGGTGGAGGAGAAGGTCTGAGCCCCCCCTCTTCGGGTCTCTGGGGCAAGAAGAGCAGAGACAAGCTGCAGGCAGGGGTGGGTGGCGTCTTGTGCCCTGAGTTTGCCCTGAAACCATCTACCTAGAAGATGGATCTGTTCCAAGAGAACACGCAAGCCACCTTTGCAAAAGAAGTGACTTGTTTCCAACTGCCACTCTGGGATACTCACTGCAAGGGACACGGATGTTGGAGGATCCACTCTGAGCTGTCACTAGCATTTCCTGAGCGTTTTCAGACATGAGGCTTTCGGCAAAAGGTGGGGTGACAGTACCAGCCGCACCTGCTTTCACACCCAAGCGGTAATAGGCACTTCAGTAACATTAAGGATGTCCTTTCCCTCCAAGCCAGGGATGGGACTCATTCAGTTAGTAACATCTGGTATCCCGAAGGTGGTTACTTATTTCCAGCCAGACTCTAATGATAATTTGCAAAAGAGGAAGCTTGACTCCATTTATTGGGCAGCCATCAGCTCAGTCCTCGCAGCTCCCTCCCGTGAAGCAGGGACGTTCCTACTCTGCAGATGAAGGACTTCCTTCGTAGGAAGGTGGGTCATTCCACATCAGGTAGCTTTTGGATTCTAACCTTGTCCCGCAACCTGGCTCTTGGGAGCCCGTCACGCTTGCCTGCAAGAGCCTCCACCCAGTGGGCAACGGCACCTCATCCTAACAACCCGGCAGAAGGAGCGCAAGGGGGAAGGCGGGGAAGACGCCTGCGTCCGTTCCTTTACCTGGTTGCTTCCTCTGTGGCCTGAGCCGGCTGCAGCCCTCGGCATCAAGGTAGAGAAGGGAAAACAGGTTTTTCAGATGCACACGACAAAGATGACTTTTATAGGGACCACAAGCCGGCTCCCTCCTAAGCCAGTGTCATGTAGGATGGACACAGGGTGAGTGACTTCTCTGAACATTCCCAGCTCCTACCCACAGGCCGGCCTGAAACAGGGTTCTGACTATCAGGCTGGAGACTTGGTGCCGCAAACTGCCTCCCTAACGAGTCAGCCGCCGCGGAGGGGCACCCAGAGTAGCACTCCCTCCCCTGGACTGATAAGAACAAAGAGCAGGGGCGGCCACACTGACCCAAAGGGAGGCAGGGTGCAGCCTCGGGGCTGGTCGGAACAAAGACTTTCAGCGGAGGCAGATGCTAAAGTCCAGAGGTCTGCTGACATCCCTCTCCCGTACCCTTCTTCCTCCACACGAGCCAACAGGCTGCCTCTCTGGGACCCTTTCTAACCCGGCCTTTCCTCCCCGCCGTGTCCCCTTCAGGATGGCACTGCAGCCCTTCCGCCGCGGCATCATTCACGCACCTGCTTCCTCGTTTACACCAGTAGTTTGGCAGCTGGTTGCTGTAAACTATAATAAAATGCCTTTCCAAAAAATGAAGGAATGTGACCAGACACGCCAGACATCATGATATTAAAGCCGTGTCAATTAATTTCTCCCCCTGCTTGATAAACGAGCCCCATTCCATCTCTTAATAATGAGGAGAGAAACAAGAAAAGTTGACACTTCGTTTAATTTATTTTCTCAACTTGCCTGGTCATATTTCTTTCAGCCTTGCAGAGGCTGGCTGGGGCTGTGGGGAATTACAAGTGGCTCGCGCGCGGGCGAGGCATAGATCGGTGTGAATCGACACGGGCCTCCTGTATTCCCACACACCACTTAATCAGGAGGGGAAAGGGACTTGGAGACAGCCAGCTCGCACCTGCGCCTCTTCAGCCACCTTTGGGGGCTGGGGGTGGGGGGGACTCGGGGACAGGGAGGGAAGCGATCTCAGGTGTGTGGGCAGCCGGACAACAAAAATGGCACAATCAGGTTTCCAATCTACTGCACAGAAACTGCACACGACTGAATTCCCTAAATTAATATTAAGCTACGGTGGTGGCATTCGCTAGAGGGGAGCCAGTTTCTCGACTGGAAAGATACTTTTCTTTCCTTTTCAGCCCAAGGATGCTAGAGCCAATGCCTGACCTTGGAATGTAAGCATTAGCTTTCTAAAAGTCAGGTGTCAGCCGTGACCCAGCAAGCATTTCATTAAGGCTTCAGTTACAAGTCACCTCAGGACTGCTTAAGGAGGCCTCGGACCATAAACCAAGCTGGCACTGAGAAGTGAAGTGCGTTCCTATGGGGGGTGGGGGGGCACACCAGCTTTCGGATGGGGGAGAGGCTTGTTAAAAATGCAGCCCCCAGGGGGCTTTCCTGACACCTAGATGCGGGCTTTGCGGGCCCAGGAATCTGCATTTTGGCCAGTTCTCTGGTGATTCTGACAGCCACCCTCGTCTGACTCTGCTCCATGTTTCCCAAGTCAGGATGAGTCGCGTAGCGATCATTTGGTAAAAAAGAATCCAGACCTTTCCAACAGAAGAGAGAATCTCTAGGCTTCCCTCTAACATGAAGGGAAAAACAAAAGCTGTTTTAAGAAGCCTCTGATATCCCTTTCATGGAGAGCTGGACTTCTCAGCCCCATGGCCAGCCCTTATCCAAGGTAGGGCGAGATCATGGGCAAAGAAGCAGCGTCTGTGTCCCAGACTCAAGAAGGGGTGGAGACCGGTTCATACTAGAGTGTAAATGACTGATCTTGTTTCTACTCCCAGAGGTGTTCGTGGTTTACCAAATCCTTATGCAAAAGCAACTAAGTTCTGTGTTAGAATTCCAAACGGATATTCAGGGAGTAGGAAGTATATATATATCTATGTATCTACTTTACTGATGGGGGGGCACCTCCTTGAGTCTGTGAAATTATATGCACGTTTAGAGAACATTACAATGGGTGGTGGTGGTGAGGTGAAAAAACACCCCGGAAGGAAGAGAGGGAGGGGAGGGGGGATAAAAAGGAGGGAGAGAAAGATTCAGAGAGAGAGGGGTGGGGTAGAGGGAGAAAGACCCCTTCCACCATCCTTAGACCATTTTTCTATGAGAGAAACCTGCCATGAATACTGATGGTGCGGGTTGAAAGCGCCTGCGGCTGCAGGGAAGGGGTGGGCGCCTCAGCCCAGACTCTTGTTAGCCAAGGGGGAAAATGCACCTGCGATCCAGGCCAGACGGCCCCCGTCTCATTGCATTCTGAGTGCGCTCCGTGGCAGTGATTCTGTGAATGACACTTGTCAGGACGGCAGATTAGTTCACAAACCTATTTTTTTGTGCGTGGTGTTCCATCTTGGTTGGGAAAATAGTCAGTTCTTGGCGAGAGAGACACATATTACTGCTGTTAAGTGCCAATATAAACTCTGGGACGCAGTGCTAAATTCACCAAATTAAATCGCTAGACAACTGGCTCGGATCAGGACCCCGGCAGACGGTGCCAGGGCTGCGGTGCGCGCCCAGCGGGGTGGAGGCGGCTGAGGTCGTGTGCGCAGCTGGAGCAAGGGCGCCGGGACGCGCCGCCTCCGCATCTGTCCTGGAAGCCGCAGCGCCTCGGGCGGCTTCGACGGGCTACCAGTAAGAATGTGTCCTTCAAGGCTTCTAAGTCCCCGGGCTTTCTGAGCTGGGGCTGGAAGCTCTTGCCCACAGAGGCATTTGGGTCCATAGCCCCAGGCACCCCCCACAAGAGGTTTCAAATCTGTCACTTTTTCTGATATCCTGTGGCCCCACCCATGCAGTGAGCACCCTGGAAGGTAAGTTTCAACTACCTAATGTCCCCCTGAGGGGTGTGTGTGTGTGTGTGTGTGTGTGTGTAAGTGGCCTTGGTCTTTCTAGGTAGATTTGGGCTCAAATCCTGGCTCCAGCAATAACTGGCTGTGTGACTTAGAGCATGTTAGTAACCACTCTGACCCTCAGTATCCTCTGTGAGACAGAAGTAATAAATCCAGCTCACCAACTAGGAGTGCTTGAAAGCACTTGTGAGAGGTTAGCTGCCCTCACGCACCAATCAAATGAGACGTGTCATGGCTTCTCCCCTATCCCAACCTCTGTCTCCACGTATATTTACCGGCCCTCTGCCTTGAGCCTCATTTATTAAAATTCATCTGACAGGTGTGTCAGAGAGACGTCCACGGTGCTTTACGAGCTATCACGGTGGGAACAGGGATTCAGGACAGGGAGGGGTCAAACAAAGCGTGTGGCAAATTCCCAGTCTTCTAACTTAAGAAGACGCTCCTGTGCAGCCCTGCGGGTAAAAACCAAAGTCACGTATCACTGGAGCGTGGTCACCCTCGCCCTGACCACCAATGTGCCTCCCGCTGCTCCTGCCTTTGCTCCAGGAGGGAGCCTGCCGTCTGGCTGCTGGGGAACAGGCCAAGGACCCCTGTCCCGAGGGGGTTTCCCTGGGGTCCTCTGAAGAGGGAGCACAAAGGGGACAAGCGGACCATGGGGTGGACCCAGACCACAAAACCTGCTCTGACGGGAAGGGTCGGAGGCAGCCCTGCACCCAACTCACCCAACTATGGACAGAGGACCCCCCCAGAAAAGCCTCGGCCTCCCCAGCAGCCGCCTCAAGATGCCCACCTGCCTCTCCCAGCACGTCCCCGGGGAGTGGTCACTGGCCTCATAGAAGCTTCCAAAGCTCCATCAGAGAACCACCACTTGGAAGCAGGTTTTCAACGCCACCACAAATTACAGGACTTTTATTATGAGGTATGGTTTCAGAACAGTCCCAACTGATGGAGCCCTGGCTCGGTGCCCGTCGCGCCCGCCACCCTCTCTGTGCCCTCTGCAGTGTGCGTGTGGGGGGGTCACGTCTGCCTGCACGTCCAGGACTCCAGCTGGCCGTGCCACCAGCAACCTGCCTGCAGTTGGGGGGCAGGTAGCTGCCCATCACGGTGTCTGTGCATGAGACACACACGCTTATTCACCGTGGAGCAGGGGCTGGCCTATTTTATTTTTTTGGCCGTTAAAAGAACCGTTCTTAACATCTGGAGGCCAGATCCCTCCGAAAAGCTGAGAGCAGCAATCCAGGAGGCCTGGCTAGGGCGGCAGCTCTGCCCCTCAGCTGTCCAGACAATGGCCCGGGGTGGGCAGGGGGGTGGGAAAGGGGGTCGAGAAGCAGGGGGCAGGAGGCAGCTATTCGCGGTGACCCACACCAACCCGCAGCATCAGCGCCGCCTGAGAACTTGCCGGAAATGCAGAGTCTCAGACCCCACCCTGGACCTCCCAAACCTGAACCTGCATTTTAACAAATTCTCCAGGTGACTTTTATGCAAATTTAAATTTGAGAGGCACTGGTCTGGAACAGTGACTCTCAGCTGTGATTCCTAAACCAGAATCTCTTAGGCAAATTTAAAAAAATAACTGCTGCCCGGACCGCCCCCCCCTTCCCAGAATCGAGTTTGGTCTGGGGTAGCCCCCCAGCTTCTGTATGTTTTTAAGTTGCCCCAGGCAATTCAGAGGTCTAATTAGGGTCAAGAGACATTGGGAAAAGGGAAAAAGCATAGTGCCCAATTTTTATTTTTCATCTGTAAGTGATTTCAGCTTTGGGGCGCCTGGGTGACTC
The DNA here is from genome assembly GCF_008692635.1 of Crocuta crocuta. Lineage (NCBI taxonomy): Eukaryota > Metazoa > Chordata > Mammalia > Carnivora > Hyaenidae > Crocuta > Crocuta crocuta. Next base: position 475,833 of record NW_027529669.1, read on the forward strand.
AGTCCGTGAAGCATCTGACCTCACCTCAGGGCACAATCTCGCGGTTCTTGAGTTTGAACCCCACGTTGGGCTCTGTGCTGACAGCTCGGAGCCTGGAGCCTGATTCGGATTCTGTGTCTCCCTCTCTCTCTCTCATTCTCTCTCTGCCCCTCCCCGCTTGTGCTCTCTCTCTCTCTCAAAAATAGACATTAAGGGGCGCCTGAGTAGCTCAGTTGGTTAAGCGTCCGATTTCAGCTCGATCATGATCTCGCGGTTCGTGGGTTCGAGCCCCGCATCGAGCTCCCTGCTGACAGCTAGCTCAGAGCCTGGAGCCTGTCTTCGGATTCTGTCTCCCTCTCTCTCTGACCCTCCCCTGCTTATGCTGTCTCTATCTCTCGCTCAAAAATAAATAAAACATTAAAAAAATAGACATTAAAAAATTAAAAATTATTTCAGCTTCACTTTTTAACATATGGGCGGAACAGTCTGAAGCGCCCACGGAGCCATACAGCCAGGTATCAGAGACTGGTGTCTTGGTATTTTATAGACCACGGATGGAAAAAGAAAATGCGTGGAAGGGGGTGAGGTCTGAGTGGCCCTGCATGCACTCACCTGCTGCAGGCACGGCGGGAACCTGATGTGGCTCAGGGGCGCCCCACTGAGGGCTGTACACACAGTGTGATGTGGCTTTCAGGAAGAGAACAGGCACTGCACACTCCCCCCCACCCCCCAGATTGTAGGGTATACCAACAACAGAAGCACAAGCCACTGTCAGAAAATGGCGAGCTGACCCTTCTCTCCAGCAAGACCGCTTGGCAGCCATACCTTGCCCCCAAGTGGTGCCCCCAAATCAGACACAGACAAGTGCAGTCCAGTGGGGAGGAAGGAACCTGCCTTTCAAGAGAAACTCTGTGCTGCAGACAAAGCACCCAGAAAACAAATGTTTGCAAACTGTTTGTATTCTTCTGTGATTTTGCTGCTAAAAAGGATATAACGGGGTCAGCCTACGAAGGCTCTCCTCCTCCAGGGGCTTTTAAAACTTGGAAACAGAAATGTAAAACTTTTTTTTTAATGAAGATTTTAGTGGATTTTGAACCCATTTGTTAAAAATATAAAAAATGCAACACTTGATTAGTGTGCGTGAAAAACTGATTGACATCAGGGAAGATGGAAATTTACAAGCTGAATTTCAACAAAATCCTTTGCATAATTGGAGGATGGGATTGAAAAATTAGTATCATGATTTAGTCAGCACAGCGAATGTACTTCCACTGGGATCTGTTTATCTTGTGAGGTGTATTTTTCAGTTATGACAGGCATTAAGGCCAAGTACCAAAATAAGCTAAACTTAGAATGCTTCCCTTAGAGCTGGCTCACAGTGTTACAGCAAGAATTTTTTAAAAACACCTATTCAGTCACATTATTGTGAAAATATTTTAATAATGAACTTCTAGGGGCGCCTGGGTGGCTTAGTCGGTTAAGCGTCCGACTTTCGCTTAGGTCATGGTCTCGCGGTTCGTGGGTTCAAGCCCCGCGTCAGGCTCTGTGCTGGAGCCTGTTTCCAATTCTGTGTCTCCCCCTCTCTCTGACCCTCCCCTGCTCACGCTGTCTCTCTCTCTCTCCTAGAAATAAATTAAAAAAAAAAAGATCTACTCTTAAAAAAAAAATAATGAACTTCTAGGTAGGACTTACGTCAAATATATTCCATCATATTATTTATACGTAGGTTTGTAATAACAGAGTAGTACATGATGTATTAACAGAGTAGTACATGTAAAGAAACTGAAAATTAAATAAGATGTACTGGGAGTGTGTGCTAATTTTTTTCTGGACAATTAGAAAATTTTGAAGGCACCTGCTCTAGAAGGGAAGGTGGGGACCTATGTCCTGAACTCTGGTTCTGAAGCCCTCCCTTTGTTTCAGAAAGGACTAAAAGTCAGAGGATGGGGTGGAAGTAAGTGCCAGCGGGTGTGGACCCTCAAAGACGGGCCTTCAGGTGAGATATATATGGGAATCACGAACCAGCCAATTCTAGGATCCCGAGTCCTCCCAGCTCAGCCCAGAGAGTACTCAGAAGGCGCTGGCTGGGGGTGGGGGGTTCACCCTTCACACCGAGACCCCTGCTTCTCACACGTTAATGGCAACAATACCTGAGCTCTTCTCTATACGTTTTTCGTAGCATCGTATCTTCATTAAAATTTTCTTCTATTAGCATTCTGAATCCAAACCACTAAGTACATAATTGCTAAAACATGTGTTAAGCGACGACTTAGGAAATGCCGGTTTTATCATATTGTTAATTAACAGAAAGTAGGATTAATACATTCACAGATCATTAGGAGCCTTCAGTACAGTCTCCCCCGCTCTGCAGCGGGGAGGGTGGCTGTCGGGGGGCAGCCCTGGGCAGTACAGCAAGGGCGTCTCCTCGCGGTTCACCCTCGGTCCCTCTGCAGGTTCTGCGAGGGTCTGGGGGAGAAACTCAAGACACAGGGACTCACGGTCTCTTTTACCAAAGGAAACTCTCCTGAGATCTGCGGTGGCTCCGTGTGGGCTACTCAAAGGGCCAGACATGGAAGGATTTGGGTGAGAGGAAGGGAAAGAGTAACACGCTCTGTAAGGTCAGCCCAGCGAGGCGCCACGGACCACCGGAAAGCCTCCAGCCCAGAAGCAGAGGGTGTGGCTGAAATCCTGGTTGTGCAGCGTTTACCAGCCGGGCAAGCCGTCAACCTGCCCGACCCCGCGTCTCCACGTGTCAGGCGGGAATAAAGATGCCAACCTCACGAGGCTGGCCTGTGGACCGGATGAGAACACGCACGCCACTCCTATCATCCCTGCACAAGTTTGCAGTTTTTATGCAAGGATATCCTCAGCCAGTATTGCTTGGAATACGTGGGCCGCCAGCTAAGACCTGAAAATAATTTAGCTATCTGTAAATGCGGACCGTGGTGGGGCCGGCTCTACTGGGGTCTACCCAAGGTGCCAAAGCCAAGAGATTTGGAGGTGGATTTGGACTCACCTTGCCATCCTCTCCAGTGGAAACCGGGGCCTGCCATCTCTAGGCCCGAGGGGTTTATTTATCTTGGGAATTACAGAGGCATTCAGGCAGGAAACAGACTGAATGTCTTCTCCTTCCCCAGCCATCCAAACTGCTCCAGCCTGGCTCAATGGTGGTGGCCCATTCTTCATGTTGAGTGATGAAACTGTCTGCCTGGCCAGGCGGCACACAAGCCCAGTAGTGGAAGCTAGGACCGGAAAAGTCCCCAGGGACGCAGGGGAAGGAAGGGGCCAGGTATGGTGGTGAGGCCCCCACCTAGAGTTTCCTGGAAGCTGGGGGGCAAGGTAAGCCCTGAAGTCAGAAGCTGGGGTCAAGCTGAAGCCTGGGTCAGAAATATGAAAGGAGCCAGGGAAAGCAAACAGATTCTGCCTCGGCCTTCATCAGTAAACTCTAGCTGGGGCAGGAGCTCTTCCCAGAGGAAGATAAGGGTCAAGGCCAACTGCTAGGGTGATGATAAATCACTTCACCTAGCTGGAGCCACGCTACAAAAATCAAAGCTAAGGGAAAATGAAAAGAAAAAAACAACACAGACCAGTGTCTGCCAGACCCAAGTGGAAACAGAGAAATCACCTGGTTGCATTTTTTTTTGGAACCTTCTTTCCAAGCCCTAGGTACTCAGCACATCAAAGTTTCCTGTGTTGCAGCCTTCTAATAGGGCTTATTATTTGCGAATTGTGACTGGAAAGAGGTCCCTTATTTGCAGAAAAGGCTAAGAGTGGAAAGAGCCTCTTTATTTGTGGGTTGTATGCAAGTGGAGTCTGGGCTGTGGGTCAGACATGGGCTGTAATCCTCATTCCACAATCAGCTGTGTGAGGTCTCTCTCCGTGCCTCAGTTTTCTCATCTCGTAAAATGGGGATACAAGTATTTTAGGGTGGGAGAGCGTTTAAACAGGACAGAATGCGTGAAGCTTAGCACAGACCCTCATCCCTGTCAAAACGCTGGAGCACTCGAGCCCCTCTGCAGATCTGCTTTTCTTACTTACATTGACTTGCTGTATCGACTTAGTAACTTGACCCCATGGGATGCGGGCTCCTGAAAATGACTGCTGACTCTGAGCAGGAGCTGCGCGGGACCCCTTGCGCTTGGAGCATCACCTTGCCCACGGACCAAAAGGAGGCAGAGAGAGCTGGAGACTGGCTTTGACTCTCCCAAGGGAAAAGGATCCTCCTGATAGTTGGGCTCGACACACCGGGCGCAGCGCTACCTTTCATCAGGGATGGAGCCTCCCAGCGCCCTGCCGGCCAGGAGAGAAGGCATGGCCTGGGTCCCGCTTCCTGCCATCAAACCCAAGAGCCAGAACCTCTGTTTTCTCCAAAGAAGGCAACTGAGAGACAGCAGAGCCGGACGCGACTAGAAAATCACGGAGCATCCACAGCCATGTTGTGGCCATTCTGCTGCCGGGCTGTAGAGACCGGGAACTTCAATTTATTTGCGTCTGGGGCCTTAAAGAACCTCAGCTGTCATGCCTTCCTTAGTTTATTACCAAATTTCTAAAATATTACATTCTTTATTATATCCAAATTCACTTTATTGCACTTGACAATACAGATAATCACATACCATATGCTCTAATGTTTTCAAACCAATGCATGTTGACAGCGGTTTTTATTCATGATGCATAATTCCATCCCGAGCTCACAATGAGGCCTCTGAGCACCCAGCCTGGTGTTAAGACTTTTGCCTAATAACAGATTAACAATACAGCGAGTTGCCGAGACACAATCCGTCCCTTGCCATTCTCTATTTACAACGGGAAAAAATGTACCTGAGCTGAAAAGATGGATTTATTGGAGACGGGGGGCGGGGGGGGGGAACCCCTACCACCACCCACCCATCATTCCCAGAGGGTTCATAATGATTTGTTATTGTTCCGCGCTTATGAAACTTGATATTGAAAAGAGGGATTGGTCTCACGCCAAGTATCAAGGCAACTAATCACAGCAGCCCACACTGCTGGCCCCTGAGAACTGCCGGCACAAAAATGCCCCAAAGCTCTCATTAGCCATCTCTCTTGTTTTCACTCTTGTTTTGCTACAAGCAAATATTTGTCACTCCTCTACCTTGGTGAGACCCTCCCCCTCCCTCTCATCCCCTCTCCTCCTCCCCTGGGCATCCCTTCTGTTCCCAATTAGCCCCAAGCTTCCTGGTGAAATGAGCACAGCCAGGGAGGACCTGTACCCTGCATCCTGTCAGCTCTCAGGCAGATAGGCCGGCACGCCTTCACGGCTCCTTCGGCAGAGAGTCCCCTGGTCCTAGGGTGGCTAAGGCAGAGGGTGGATAATTGGAAGATGATCTTCTGGCTTGGCGGCGGTGCCCGGAACAGACAATGCCATTTCACGCCTCCCCTAACTAAGCGCTTGCTTTCATTTGCTCCGGAGAAGCACTCAGACCGCTGTAAACCCATTAGATCACGTCAAGCCATCGTGGCAAAGAGTTTGGGCTGTCACCAGCAGAGAATCAACTCAGATTTATAGATCCTTAAAGCCTGAATATATAGATATTCGTCTTCCCCCTGCAGACAGACAAGGGGACCGAGGTGGCAGCAGAGGAGGAAGAGCAGCCCGCAGCTCGGCTGCAGACAGATTGGTGTTTTACAATCATTCTCCCGGATAATGGGATTTCTCAACAAGGGGAGGAATGGGGAGGAAGGAAGGAAAGCCAGGCCTTTACTCTGCAGAACACTTGGCTATTTGTCCAAAGCTTTGCAGGGAGCGGGGGGTGGGGTGGTGGCAGGAAAGGAGAGGTTATCAGCCATGATGTCTCTGGGGGACCCAGTGACCTGCTGCAAGCAAAAGCAGTACTACAGACCAAGGAAGGGGCCGGAGCTGGGAGTTGGGAGACGCAGAATCGCTTACTTAGCCGCCTACAAAAGAGGCCGAATGAATCAAGAGGCATCTTACCCCTCGTAATTGCTGTGCTCCTGAACAGCCTAAGTTATAACTCTTCTCCATAAATAAAACCCTGCCTTCCCTTTGGGCTTATAGCATGACTCCACGAAAGGCCTTCTCTTTACTTCTTTATCATCTTTAGTGCATCTCAAAGAGCGTGGGGTGTTTCTGGTTTCGTCCCTTTTCCCTTGCTCATCTAGCAAGGTTACTACCTATTGAGTGTGAGAGTTAACTAGTCACTAAGCCAATACATACTAGAGAGACCAGAGCTTAAAGACCTAGTTTCCTGATCTCTTACCGGCTGACCTCTGTGGGTCCGGTGGGGAGAGGTTCTGGACCATTTCATAACCGAGCAACATCCACGTGTGATCCGCTAAGTACCGAACGCGCTGGTTTCTGGGCCCATCACGCCCCCCATTAATTCTCTTCTCTGTCTGAACACTGGTGGGGAGAGGGCATCGCCCCTCACCACTTCATAAAGCTGGCTTGTTTAAGGGGCTGCTAAGTTCTTCATCCTAAGGGTCAATCTTTCTCCTGGGAATGTCAGGCCTAGCTGTCTATAAACGGGGAGCCAGCCCGTCCCACTTCCAGGCCTGCGGATCCAACACAGCCTCCCCACTTCCTTCGCTGGTCTCCTCTGGTTCCTCCGAAATGTCCCCCACAACACTGTGTCAGTCCCCATCAGAGCCTTCAGCCATGGTCTACTTGTCCACATCCCTCTTCCAAGGGGGAGGGGGAAGTGAACGGAACACAATTCTCCCCGCGGGGAACACTGGAAAGCACCAGACCCCGCCCTGAACTTGTCTTTTCGCAGTTTCTCGTGGCTTCCTTGGTGGTCCATCATCCCACTGGCTCAACAAAAGAAAACCAAACAACCTTACGTGGTCCACTAAAACCCAGGGCTTCCTATAAACCCTTATCAAAATCCCCTTCTCCCACCTCCAATTTGCTTTCCTTTCTTTGGGCTCTAAACCTTATCACCTTCTGATTATAAAAGTAATACACATTTTAGAGTCTTAGGAAATACAGAAGCGCTTATTCCTCCAAGACCATTAACCAGATACCTACCATACGGAGGAATCGTAGCTGAGCCTTTAGGATACTGTGGAGAGTAAGCCCAGCCTTTGCCTTCAACGTTGGGAGAGGCTCACCACTCGTCTCGTGCAAAGAATGCAGTTATTCGGGCTAGAGTTCCATGGCTACTGGTCTTACTCACCCCTACATCCCTATCCCCTTGATGAGTGGCCGGCGCAGAGCGTGTGTTTAGCAAATTAAATGGAACATGGCTTTGGAGGAGGGCACTCCAGCTGATAGCCTGTCCGTACACATGATTTTTTTTCCCCAAAGATGGAATCTGTTATGTCCAGATGCAGTCAGTACCAGATGAAATTTTAGGGTAAGGACTCTCAGGTCCCTCCCTCCATCCACCAGAGCCTCCTCTTCCAATTTTCGCCCAGAGCCCAGTCCCTGAGCACACAGCCTGCTTAGCTGAAGGCTGGAGGTGCAGGTCAATTCCAGGATTCCCCAGGCCCCTACCAGACAAAGCCACCTCCCTCTGAGAAGCGCCATCGCGAAGGCGCAGGTGAAAGCTCGCACTTCTGCAGGCGGCAGGGAAGAACTGCGCAGTGACCAGAAGGTGAGGCTGGAGAGGCCCAGCCCGTGCTGCTCCCGATGAACCACCATGCAGAGCCAACTCAAAGTCAGCTCTGCCACTTCTGCCAGCAGCGGATGTTTAAGCACCTGGGGTCAGCAGTGCCACAGAGATCACAGGCCAGACCAAACCCTGGAACGGACCCTGCAGTCACGGTCTGCCGTGAATGAGCTGCCACGGAGGGGACGGCATCGGCCCGCATGCAGCCAGGGCAGGAACCTACTCCTCCTGGAACTTTGTTTTTTTTTTCAACGCAGCATTTCTGTCTCTTTGAAGGCCAGGAGGGCGGTCGGCCCTGCTACCCCTAAGACAGGTCAACCAGAAGTTCCGCTGTGCTTGGTAGAAGGCAGAAGGCAGGAGCTAAGACAGACCCCGTGCTCAGAGAGCGCCTCTCAGCCCACCCAGTGTCCTCTGTTACTGCAGCACCTAGAACGCTGTGCCCCACACATCCAGCCTTTCCTTCCATGAGGGCAACCTTCCAGGAGAGGCTGCGGCTGGCCACCGGCGGCTCCAAGGTGGAGGAGGACCTGGAGCAGCGTTCTCCACCTGTGATCTGAGGACTGTTCCACGGGCCGGCCTCTCTGCCCTGCCCCAGCCCAGAGCCAGACCCCCTTCCCCGCTCCCATCCCTCTGAAGGACGACGGTCCTACCCAACTACTGTGCTGCGGACTCACGAGGGCCTTGCTTTCTGGTTCTGCCATCCTGGTCCCCTGCCTGCCAGAAGGTATAGTGGACTCGCTTACGTTGTTTCATTGGCTTATAAGTAGCATCACCGAATCATGATGGGGAACGAGGCTGGCCGCCGTGGCAGAGGCCTCAGCAAAGGCTGGAGAGAGGCCGGTGGTTAAGTAATGCCTCGGCCACCACTCTCCCTGAGGCCCAGTGGCACTGCTGGGCAGGGGTGAAGGATATGAGAGAGGGGCTGCAGCCACACTTCCCAACCCGGGACCGAAAGATCCTGGCCTACTGAGGCAGGGGTAGAGCTACCTCTGCACTTCTCTGGGATGAGCTGCATTCCTTGGGTGGTCCTCATTATCATCGTGACCATCACTGTATACTCAGCACGTAAGCGTTCCTCAATGCTTTTAAACATATTCTCTCTAATCCTTCCAACCCGCCCTCAAGGCAGGTAATGTTATCCCAATTTGACCAAGGGGAATCTGGTGCTCCCTGAAGTCACCTGCTATGGCTTCTCCAGGAGCAGTTGAGCTGGGCTGCAAGCCCAGGTCCATTTGTCTCCTAGGTGTGGGCTTTCCTCTCCACCCACCCCTGGAAGGGCACCCAGAATAAATAGAAGGTCCAGCACTGACGCAGCCTTAGATAAGCCCCCATACCGTGGAGGCCAAATGCTGCATCAGTTATCCCTGCTGGTACGAACAGTGGCCTGGGGTGCCCAGAGAGTCCGCAGTGACGGGGGACAGAGCTCCAGCCCCACCCATGGCCTGCGTCTCCCCGAGCAACTCACATGACCTACAGGCCCAGCTTTTTCATCGAGGCCTGAGATTGCTCTCAGTCTGCGTTGTTCAGCACCAAATTTCCTGCGCTTAGAACTCAGACTCGATAAAGATTTATCAAGTGAATGAATAAATCTGAAAAAAAAAAATCCCAGGAACATTCTCCCTACTTGTCTTATTAATTAGAGAACACAGAGTATTTTGCACAAAGCATGACACATACCCAGGGATCAATCAGCAGAAGTCTCCGGTTATTATTACTACTGTTACATACCTTTATTATAATACCATTACTCATTACTGCTTAAGGTTATTATAGGGATCAATGCATTTGTGAACGATAAACACTGGCCAGTATTCTTACAATAACCAGTAACCGACGCTGGACGATAGAGGCAGACCCTGACGAGCGTCATGGGGAACGCAGCAGAAGCCAGCACACCGGTGGGCCAGGAGTTTGGGTGCACTGGGGGCACCCCGCAGGGGGAGCACCTGCCCTGCTCCGCCCCAGGGCACTGTGCCAAGCTGCTGGCGTGCCCACATCTGTATGGCGACGCCACTAATTCTGCCTCCTGGGACCACTGTGCTGGTCACCTAATGCTCAAAAATAACAGCCACCCCGGCCAGGTCTCTGCTCAGCTCTGTTAAAAATAGAGTTTACAACAGAAACCTAAGTCCAGATGCCTCTAAATCAGGGTGGTGGGGAAGCAGGTGCTACCCAAATGTGGCGCCACGCTGACTTGCAGAGGATGGAGGGCTCCATGGAGGAGGCGCTGGCTCTGGGGGAAGGAGGGCTCAAGTGGAAGGCACTGTGTTCCGTCTGGAGCGCCAGACAACTTTGACTCAGTCAGCGTTGGTTCAGCACCCGCGTGGCTCAAGGAGACAGGGACTTGTGAGCACAGAATAACTCATATTCAGTAGATTTTTGTCAGGAAAAAGGGAAGCAGGTTGGTCTTTTAACGGCAGCTCCTTCGAAGCTAGAGTTCTGAGGCCGTGCCTCACGAAACCTGCCGGTAGCCTGCCTTGGGCTACGGAGCTCTGGAAATTCCTCTAATCCTGGCGGCGGCTTCGATGGCACGTCCTCACGCTTTTCCAGGCTGCTGGTGCCAAATACCATCTTGCTTAGCAAACCCACCATTTCCAGAACAGGGTGAAGCCCAAAATAATTCTCACAGTTAGGCTCACTGGGACCCGAATAGCTTTGCTGATCAAACCTCTGAGTCCTTACTTGAACCTGTGACATCCCTCCTCAGTGACGCCAAGTCCTTTACCACGCCCCGGCCAGCGGAGGCCCTAGGGCTCGCTTCTGCTACAGGCTTGTTAGCGTTGCCTGCCCTTAACCAGTCAGGACCCACTGATTTACTCTTTGGAAGGGCGATGGGCTTTCCCCTCCCCTGCCCCCAGACCCAGCCAGCAGAGAGGACTGACTAGTTGCCCTACTTAATGGAGCGCCCTTCTTTGGGGATCTGGAAAAGAAGAGCCGTTGTGGACAGGCTGTGATGATACAGAGGAAAACGGGTGCTTGCAGCGAGAAGGCTTGGGAGCCTCTCCTGATTTCGGGGTGGGGGGCGCTACGGCCACACGGTGAGCTGTAGAAGGTGCTGACTCTCCCATTTGGTGTGAGTTGCTCATTCCCCCAGGCGGAACCAGAAAGAAAAAGAACTGACAAGTGTCTGGATCAGCTCTTGGAGCGTCATGGTTATAATTACTGTTCTTTTGCTGCTGTCTTTTTAAAACCATTCTCATCAGTTATGTCAATGTATCCTCACAATCATCCAATGAGGTATCTCAAAAGGGCTTATTGTCTGCATTTGAACCCAAGAGGAAACCGAGGCATCAACTGGGGATGACCCTTGATCTCGGACACACCATGAAATCAAATGACAAGGACAAGAGGAGGTGTTCTTGGTCTGGCCTCTGGCCACCTCGCCAGAGGCACCTAAGATGAAACACCACCAGGTGGGTCAAACTGGCCTCCAGGACAAGGCCGCTGCAGAGGCAGGCTGCCGGGTCCTGGGTGGCTGGGCCCCACCCCCTCTGGGCGGGAGCACTCTTTTCCCCTCCCTGTGTCCTCTTCTCTCCCGGGCCCTGGGGCCTGTAATTCGAAGGGGAAGATTTAACAAGCCACAAAAGCTAGTGCTGGATTGATTCTCCTGTTGCTAGGGGTGGCCTGCCCCTCCCCCTCCACAGTGACAGGCAGTAAAAGGTTAGTGGCGCACTCCTCGCCGCGGGTTCCTCGGAGCTAAATGATAAAATGATGTCAGGCCTGGGCAAAAGCTCGATTCCTAGTTAGAACCGCCACCGCTCCAGAAACGAAACACTGCTCACCACTCGGTCCTGCTCTAAAGCTCTGAGCCAGACCCGATACGTCAATGAGGCAGCCAGTTACGGCTGATTGCACGCTCCTGCCCTGGTCTTCGCCAGCGCGACAGCAGACACAGCCACTGGCCACAGCAGGTGAAAGGCACAGCCACCGAACATAGCCTGCAGCTCGTGCGTCACCCTGATGTGCAGCAGAGAGGCTGTGCTCGCTGCCCTGACGGCCTGTCCCATGCTGGTCCTTCTCCCAGAAGCCCCGGGGAGCTGAGCCAGGCAAGTGTCACCCACCTGCCCACCGCACTAGGTTGCAGGAACCCTCATCTCCCGCAGAGCTTGCACCCCAAGCTGCCCAGCTGTGGTGACCTGGGCACGTGGGATCACGCTTTGCTCGTGCTATGAGCGAAGGCAGTGGGGTCATGCTAGGTTTTCCCCCTTGCCTTAAAGAGGTTTGCTTAAACATTCTGAACGGGGGTGGGGCACCTGGGTGGTTCAGTTAGGTGTCCGACTCTCGATCTCAGCTCAGGTCATGATTTCACAGTGAGATTGAGCCCCGTGTTGGGGAGCCTGTTTGGGATTCTTGGTCTCTCCCTCTCTCTCTGCTCCTCCCCCTTGTGCTTGCTTGCTGTCTTCCTCTCTGTCAAAATTCACACATCAACTAAAAACAACCCCATTCTGCAGAGGCGTTATGGCCTCATCACAGACAGCAAATAAATGCCCAGATGCCCAGGGACAGAGGGCGGGGAAGGGGGTCACAGAGAGGGGTGGGTATCTAGCACTATTCATCTCACCGGCTGGCACGGACCTCCCTCTCTTCATGGCTCGCACGCTGCCTGTAAGACCTTGGCCAATGCAGTTGATGGTTAAGGGGCACAGACCCAGAACCCCCTCTGTCCTCCACCAGGGCACCCACTGGTGACAGTGTGGAGGGCCTTCCTCCTTGCCCCAAACACTGCTCTACCAGAGCAATTCTCAGCCAAGGCAGCGGGTGCCCACCACTCTGGGACATTTTAAAAAACGACTCTGATGGGCTTGGTCTGAGGTGGAGCCTGGGAAGCAGAATGCTCTCCGATCTCCCAGCTGACTCGCATTCTACGGTGATTCACCACATGTATGTATTTTATAGCTTTTGGTACAATATTATGTCATTTAAAAATTCCCTGTAAACACCGCTTTAATGGGCACATAATAATCCATCACATGAATGTCCCATAATTTCCTTTCAGTTTGTTTTTGCAAGTGCTCTCCTGAGAATGTGAAGGAAGTAGGTTGGGTCGTGCCTGAAGGGCCCCCCCAGCCCCGACTTCTTCTTGCAAGGCAGGCCCATGTCACTCCCACTTCCCAGAGAGGCCGGGCAGCCTGGATGCTGGCGCATCCACTTGAGGAGTGGGGGCCTGCCTCCTGCACTGCCCTATCTTGGGATCCCGTACCACACCCCAGAATTCTTTGCCCTCTGGGTAAAATGTCTCTGCCAGGGGGATCACCTCAGTTCCACACCCNTTCTCTTGCTTCTTCCTCCAAGCCACTTGGAAATCCTGTGTCTCTCCAGAGACAGGCAGCCTCCTGGCCCAGGCACACAAGATGCCTCGTTCCGCAGTCTCAGGCTCGGTCCTAGAAGTGTGAACCTTGAGGCGAATCAGGTCCTGCGCAAGGAGGGGACATTCCAGAGCATTCTCATGGCTCTTTATAGCCGGAATGTCCATCAGAGGATCCACCAGAAACACAGTTGACCCCAAGACTCCAGGCCAGGGCAGAGAGGCCTCTCCCATCCCCCCTCCAGATGTTCTACGGAGGAGAAACACCTGGCAAGCAAACTGGGGCCCATTTCCAATTCCAAGCTACTTGTTCCCCATCAGGGAGCTCTCAGGCAAGGCACCCTCCATTCCCCACTCCGGGAACATCTGGCAAGGAGATGATTAGAAGCACATGCTAGCAGTTACTAACATGCTTCCCGGCGAAACCGAAGCTTGGTCTCAGGAGCCCTATCTTACCTCCTCTCTCTAATCCACCGTCCCACCCCATTCACCTCCCATCCTGGCTTTGCCAAGCCGTTCTGCAAAACACATGTTGCACCTGACCCAAGATCGCCCAGGCACGTGGCCAAAAAGCGGCTGCAACGTGAACTGGTCTTCCCAAGTCCTAGAGGGCTCAGAAAATATCGCCCCCTGCCCCCTTCTGCCTCCAGGAACAGCCAGGCCCCCGGCTGGGCTCCCTTCTAGCTCCCAACCTCTCTCTGCTCCGCCTCCCCTTTCAGAAGGCATCCCACTCACAGGCACTGCCCCTCAGTTCAATGTCTATGTCAAGTTTCCCATGAAAGGAATAGGCTGAAAAAGACCTTCCAGGAGCTTAACATCACTTGTTTCCAGTAACCCAGGGTTAGTTCCTAGGCCTCTTCCAGGGCATAGAATTGACAGGAAGAGAGATTAGAGCCTGGAGCTAGGTGTTAACTGTTAAGAGGTGACTGTTAAAAGCCTCTTAGAAAGTTCTAGAATTAGAATGGTTTAAGCACCGCCTGCTGTGAGGTCCCTGGGAACGTGCTTCCTACCTACTTCCTCTCCTAAGTCACTAAAGGCAAGGGGCTCTTCCCTACGGATGGGGCAGGATTTGGGGAAGGTCCCTGCTGGGGGGGACACACTGGATTATCCCAACACTGGGCCACCATCAGGTGCTACAGCCTGCTCTGACACGCTCAAAACTCCTGAGGAGTAGGAAAGTGATTAGATAAGGACCTGGGGCGGGGGGCGGGGATCTAGAGCACGCTCCTCCCACACCGCACCCGTCCCTCTGTGAACTCGCAGGCAGCCTCCCAGCACGGGAGAGCGGGGACCCCACAGGGCACTCCCGCGCCCGGCGCCCATACTGGGTTTCCTGCCTTCCTTTGTTTCAGTTTGTCTTCCAGGCACAGGAATGCTGAGAGAGCACAGGCTTTGGGGTTAGATAAACGCAGGCCCTAACCAGGAGAGCTTCTGCTCACGGGAAGCTGTAGACTCTCATCAGGCTGCAGCATCTTCGTCTAGGAAGCTGGGGCGGCACTCCTCTCTTGGGACTCTTGTCGGATTCCATAAGGTACATGTTGTAATGCTAGGCACAAAGCAGGGTGTCCAAGACTTGGATCTCCCGCCCTCCCCCCCCGCACCCCCCCCCCCCCCCNACAAATTCATCCCACCCTGTCTTGGGCACAAGCAGATCGTCCCCTAGGCACTGGTCTCCATCAGGAAGGCGCCTGACTCTCCCAGGCCCCGTCATTCTGCCATCTCCGTGGCCGGGCCCTGTCGCAGGAGGCATGCTCACCCCGCTCCAGAGAGGGGACTGGCGGTCGCTGGTTAACTGCCGGTTAAGGCAGCTGCACTTTACAGTAACCCAGCATGGACAATATTATGAATGACACTCGCAAGCTGCCAGCCTGGGGACTCATTACAGTCAAGGTACGCCGCGGCAGCCTGCCAACCCCCGGCTTTCACACTCGCTATGCCAGAACATCCACACACAATTTAATTGCATTATAATTTCAAAAGTGCTTTTCAAACTGGAAAAAGGCATTCACTGATTAACCAGCGAAGAGCAAAATTGTTTATGAAATTGAATACAAAAAGCTACAGAAATGTAATTGGGTCGTTCTAGCACCTAATTTTCAAGCCATTTTCCCCACTTATTTAATCACGAGATACAAAAGGAGCGACTGAATTGACTTCATACTAATTAGATTACTCCCTGTGATCCTCCGGGCCTATATTCCAACTGGTTGATAGCGATGTTTTAAATGGAAACAAAAATGCCGCGGCAGCTTGTCGGCGGGACAGAACGGGTCGTTTTGGAACAGACCCTTCCGGCATCTGAGCCCCGACCTCCCCCAGCTCCCTGCTCCAGCTAAGTGTCCCCGGAGGGACGTTGGCCCCCAGGGTGTGGGCAGGAAGGATCCCCGGGAAGGATGGAGCACGCCCGGAAGGATGGGTTTGAGCATGCCCCTTCTATTAGACCCGCCACCTCCTCAGCGAGGCACGGCTGCTGCCAGGCAGAGAGCTGCGGCGACTCTCCTAATTGGCTGCACGACGCCCTTGGTGAGCCTCTGAACACTTCTCCTTTCATTGCTTTCATAAACCGACTGGCGGCCCCCACCTGATCGGCAAGCCCAGTTCTGCCGAGTTATTTTCACACTTCCGCCCTGAGCTTCCAAATCTTCACGCCCTCAATTACCGAGTGAATGAGAACACTTTCCTCTTGGAAAGCAATACCATATGCCTTCCATGCATGCCTGCCCTCTGAAAGCACGGGCGCAGTGGAGGTCGGGGACTTTTGTGCAGGTGAAGATGGTGGTGGTCCCGGGGGGCGCCCCAGACACGGACGTCTGGCTCGCAGAGGACAGGGGCCCCCTTATGCTGCTTTGGAGACCTTCTTTTGATATATGGTACAGTTCTCTCACCGCTTTCTAGCTCCTTTTAAATTTTATTAGGAGCAACCTAATTGATTATATAATCAAATGTAAAACGTACATTATCAAGATATCTCAGCACTTCACAGGTCATTTAATCAAGCTATCTGGGGCTGGGCCAAAAAAAATTAACTTACACGAGCCTCTAGTATGTACGGCTCTACTCTTAGTTTCCACGCTGAAGGGGGGTGGAGCCAGAGCTCATCCTTCCAGAACCGAGCTGCACACAGCTCTGGGTCTGGGGGTCCTCTGGGCCGTTTCTCCCAATGAGGAGAAAACCCCAAAGGCCTCTCTACTGCGAACCCTCTCTGCTGATGTTACATCTTCACACAGACCCCAATTTCTCTAGTCCGTGTGGATGTCTTTGGGGGCTTGCCCGAGTGTCCCTGCAATAGGCAGGCGGCCGAAAGGGGGGTTTTCATGTCTATTCGCGCATCATAAACTGCTACTTTCCCCAGGAAAGTAAATGGGTTCTTTAGAAGACCACAGAGGGGTCTTGTGACTACAGCCAATTTTCACCAAACCCAGGGAGCCCGGAGAGCGGCAAGGAGGAGACACCTGCCCACAGGCCTCCCCCTCCCCTGCTTCTGCGGTCTAGCTGGATGCAGCATCAACTCCGTGAAGCTGCTTCAACTAATCCATGCAACCAGTACCCGTGTGCTGAGCCTGGCGTCCGAGCCAGGCTGGGTGCTGGCCCCAGGACTATGAAATAAAACCCGTCCCTGTCTTCAGAGAGATCCCCACCCTCAGCAGGACAGGGAGGGGCAGCCATCCCAGCACAAAACGCCAAGGCTGTGACAGGGTGGGGCCACAGGAAGGTGACTGCCTGTGAGAACCAGAGGACCTTCCAGGCGGGAGCTGCCATCTGTCCATCTGTCCCACCAGAGTCCTACACGGCAGGGGAGGCTTCCAAACACCGAAGGGTTAGAGAAGTGGATTCTGGGTCAAGATACAAGGCCACAGAGGTCTGCAGGAGCGTAGGGGGTTGGGAAACAGCAGGCAGGATGCCGTGGTTCAGGATCCAGGGAGGGAACAGTACAAGCAGAGGTTGGGAAGAAGGGCAGGAATCAGGAGAAGCCTTGAATGCCAAGCTACAACATTCTGCCCTTGTCCCACAGAAAATGGGAAATCCATCGTGAGCTCCTCCTTCCCCGGAAGTGAGGTCCCGGCATTGTGCCGGGCCCTATGGCTCCTACAAGAAATCCTGAGACGTGCAGCAGGGCGGCACGGCCCTGGCTCTCCACTCAGATCCCCGTGGAGCATGTGGTGTGGTCTCTGGCACGTAACCTCCTGTTGGGGTCTCAGTGTCCTCCTCTATCAAGAGGACCCCCCAGGAGTGAGGCGGCACCGACAAGGCAGTTCGGGGCGTCACTGAAGGGGTTCTGTTAAGCGCTGGTTGTTCATGAAGGTGGACGCACACGTGGAGCCATAGCCAGCAAGCCCCTGTGAACGCCTGGCACCGGCAGGCCTCACGGAAGACAAGGCCGTGTGTCAGTGCTGGTGACTGGACAAAGCGCAGCAGGGCCGCGGGCTAGCGTTACTCCTTACATGCCATGTGCTCACACCAGGCAGTGGATGAGCAAATGAAGAATGGCGTGCAACTCTCATACCTAACGAGACCCCTCGTGCTCCAGGTGAGGCCCCCCCTTTACACCCCTGGACGTCGCGCTGGGCGCAGGCTATGAGTCCCAGCTGGGCAGGGGGTCCCGGCAGTGTGCTCTCCAGAATCCCTCCTGGGACGGGGTGCGACACAGAGTTTTCGGTGCCCGTGAGCTGCGTAATGATGGCCTCTGAGGGGCTCCAACCTCAGGCCTCGGCCACCACCATCAACACAAGTAGTGGAGGTCCAGGCCACCTTGCTTGGACCTCCTGAGGCCCAGAAGCAGCCCCCAAGCGGCGGAAGCACCCACACGTTCAGAAATTCCACAGTCAAAAGAAAGACGTGACAGAGGGCACAGGGTCAAGGATGCAGGCCAACGCCAGGACCAACCAACTACGAGCTCGTAGGAGTCATATGATACCTGTCGCAGGTGACCTTCTGGACTGTGCCTGGCCAAACCTACAGAGAGGTTAGCTCCTGGGCAAATATGTTAGCTCCTTAATTACTGCCGTGCTCACACCCAAGCATCAGTGCCCCGTCCCAGCAAGAGACTCACAAGCACATAGCACGGCCCCGTGGGCAGCATAGGCGCCAGTGACACAGGGTCTTTGTGTCTTGAGCACAATAAATATATCAACGGTACAGTGAGGAAAGTGCACAGAGGGCCTGGCCATAGAGACATGCTACTCTTTGGGCTGTGCTTGGGCAAGGTGACACGCGTTAGAGGCGGTGCCCAGGCCCATCCTGGCTCAGGTGGGCTGTTCGTCAGAGCCTCCAACAGGCCAGACTCTGGGGTCTTCGCAAACTCCTTAACCACAGCATCCTCGGGGAGGCGGCAAGCCTGGGGGACTGGGAGGTGGGGGGTGAAGGGAAAACACAGAATCTCCCTTTTGGGGATGCAGCCATCTGCACACAGAGTTGGGGGGGTGTCTGTCCCACCAGCACATGGCTGCTACTGATCCGTTACGTTCTGGAAGGGCACAGTCCACATTAGGAAGGACAGATCACAGGGCACAGCCGAGCCTTATTCAACGTCCCATGATTTCTGAAAGCAGGGTGGTGCAGTGGGAGGGAAATACAAAACCTGGGTGGTACTTCGGGGATCTGGAGCTGTGAGCTCACTTCCCAGCCGACTGGCCGAGATCCTGGGCATGTGGCTTAACTGCTCTTGGCTGTTTCCATCTGTAAAAAGGGCTCCCGTCTCCCAGGGCTGTGGGGAAGCCCAACTGGCTAATGGCTGTGAAGTGTCCAGCACAGCGTAAAGGGCCCCAAAGTATAGGGCTGGAAAGGCACAGAACTTTTCATGGGAAGCAGGAGGAACAAGAACTCACTAAACAGAATGAGCCTTCAAGGCCTGCCGCCATCGGTATGAAAATACTGAACGCACATTTTGCACAGCAAGACTTACCTATCCATTAGTGTGGGCCCTGAGGAGCGGGCCTCTCAGCGTCTGAAGTGACTATGTTTCCTCGTGTTGGTGAAGTAAGAACAAGTGTATTTCCCCCACCTCTCCCCGCCCCCCCATGCGTTTTTTAAAGATGGCAGTCCTCCCCGCTCTGAAAAGCTGACTACCATTTGTGGCAGTGGGTGCATCCTACTGGGAAGCTGGGATCACCGTCATCTGCTGTCACAGCACAGACCTAAGGAAGGGCTACGTCACTGGCCCTGTACTTCCCCTCACTTAGTAGAAAGAGATCTCGGATTCCAGGCCATAGGCAAAGCCTCTCGAGGACGTGGCATCCCACAGGCCAGAGTCCACGGCAGGCTGGCGTGTGACCAGCTTCTTCTGCCAGGAGAAGAAAACCCCCTCTGCCTCCAAAGGACCCATGAGAAGAGACATCTACAGGTCTAGGGCGTGTGACCTCAGACCACATAAGCTCCTAGAACAGGACCCATTTCTTAACAACATGGGATGTCACCATGCATGGCTTACAATAGGAGCTCAACCACTGTTTACTGGAGGTGTGGGTGGAAAACAACAGCTACCATCTGTTGGATTCTCCTATAGATGAGGCTTACTTATACATGGTTCTTTATCTAATCTATAGCGATCAATACCTTAAGGAGTAGACAAGGAATGAGGCTTCGAGAGACTAAGCGGCTTACGGAGACAGTGAGCAGGAAGAGCCAGAATTTGAAGCCGGGCCTTTCAGACTCCAAAGCTGCAAATGCAAGCAATGAATAAATCAAAGTCACCAGTGTCCTCTTCTATGAAATGAGGGTACTGCCATCAGCTGGTGCCTCAGAGGGCACCTCCCAGGCCCCTGAGATTCTGGTGAAACAGGCCGACCTGTCTCTGGAAAACAGGACACTTCTCTATGTGTCCATACGCTTATAGCGACCACTTTCCAAGAGCCAGGCTGTGGATTTCCCACCTTGCTGTTCTCCCCACAGCCCCCTGCCTCTTGATAGCACAGCCTCCTTCCCAGACAGGGGCCCAAGAAAAGCAGCAAGTGGATAGACAATTCAGTCCACTTGTCTGCAGCTTGCATGGAAGGCCGGGGTGGGGTGGGGTGGGGTGGGGGAGCACGTGAATCTCTGATCCACGGGTCCCAGCCCAGTGCACGTGGGAATGAACAAGAGCAAGCCTGGCGAGCCAGCACGGAGACTGGTGTGCTGCCTAGGACCTGTCCAGGGCTGACCTGGGCAAAGCAGCTGCAGAGGCAGGCCTTCCGCCATTTACAATGGGGTTGCATCTCACTGTAAGTTGCAAGTGCACTTAACTTAGCCTGGCTGACCTTAACCGGGCTCAGAACACTTACGTTGGCCTACGGTTGGGTAAAATCTTCTAACACAAAGCCCATTTTATACCAAAGTGTCGACTAGCTTGTGTAATTTGCTGAATATTGTACTGACAGTGAAAAGCAGCATAGCGGTATGGATACAGGATGGTCCTAAGTTACAGCCTGTTTGCCCTCATGATCGTGGGGCTGACTGGGAACCACATTCCACTGCCCAGCACCGTGAGAGTGCATCGTCCTGCATGTCGCTAATCCAGAAAAAGATCCAAGCTCACCATTCTCGTTCTACTGAATGCCTATGTTTTTCACACTGTTGTAAAGTCAGAAAATTGTAAGTCAGGGACCATCTGTATTAGGTTTGAAGCAGATGGGCAAGAACATCAAATGTCCTGCCCACTGCTTCAGTGGACCTCTCCCCAAAGCGCCCAGCCCCACCTCTGCTGGCATCTTCCCGAGTCGGGGCTGTGGTTTCTTCTGGGTCATGGGGGTCTCTGCATCATCACTCAAGAGCAGACACTGTTAGAATAAGCAGTGTCCACACCTGACTCCCTAGACCTGCAGAGAGGCCTCGGCAGGGGGTTTTCATTGGAGGCCAAGGCACTGACCTCACTGCCCCTGGCGTCAACAATGAGGTGGGCCCTGGAAAGTCATGGTCCCTTCCTGCCAGGGCAGGGCTGCTGCTTGGCCCCGGAGGGCAGTGGTAGGCTTTCTATCCCCCACATCTTTGCTCCTACCATATTTCCACTGGGATAAAACTGGCTTGCCCCCTTCCCCAGGTGCCCACAAAATAGGACCCCACTATCTGTCACTTGACAGAGATCAGGTAACCAAAACACACCTGGACGCATGCCTGTGCCAGGGACCACCACCTCCTTTACTGAGCTCTGCACAGGCCAGCCAAGAACCGTAGAAGGACTGTTTGAATGACACCTCTCAAAACCCTAGGGGGCAGGTGTTGCTGTTATCCCATTTTGCAGAAGAAGAGTCTGAGGCTCAGAGAGGTCATGTTACTTGCCTAAGGTCACTCAGTAGGCACATGGTTAGGCAATGGGATTACTGAGGTCAGGCAGTGTGCTATCAGAGTCTCTACTTCTTTTCCCCGAGCACAGTGGCTTGGAGGGGGTGGGAGTTAGCAGTACAGAGAGAACAGCTTTGGACACCATCCATGAGGCAGACTGTGTAAATCCCCGGAAATCCCCGTGGAGCCTGGTGCAAGTCTTCCCTCCCCCTCCCTCTGGAATCCCCTGGAGGAGCCTGGAACACTACAAGTCCTTCCACCCCTGGACTTTCAGCAGAGGGGCTCGGGACCAATGAAGTCTCCTCCCACTACCGCTGCCTCCCCCCAAATATTTTAAAAGAGCAAAATTCCCCCCAAAGACTCTTGAGAGGAGCCAGCTGGCAAGGCAAGTTATAAAGATGTCATTATGCAATGAGCAGCTTCCGCGTACTGTAATAGCTTTTCACGTTTGCTCCCGTACCGGGAGACTCCAAGCAGCAGTTTTAAACCGTCTCCTCCACTGCCCCACTTCTAGTCTTCCAGAATCACACATGTTTCTACTTTGAAACCCGTTAACATGGGTGTTCAGAGCACAGATCCAGATGGCCGGGGGCCCTTGGAAAACCCACTCGGCACTCTGTGGGATCCATTTTACGACCCCGCCCTCTCGCCTTCCCGCAGACCGGTCATGGCCAAGGAGCCACGCTGAAAAGGTGGATCCACCCAGATCGGAGCTCCTGCTCATGCTCTATGAAGCCTCTGCAGGGACACGGGACAGAGCCTGGAAATGACTGCTGGGTCACTCCAGCCACACTTGCCCAGGGGACAGGGGTTGGCACCACGAAGAAGCTGGAGGGGTGCTGCCCGAGGCCTGGAAATGGGGCCGGGCGTCCTTTGGGCAGCAGGCTGTCTTCAGCACAGCTGGTCCCACACGGTCCCTTCAGTTACCCTCAGCCCTGGGCCTGCCCTGGGGCATATTCGATCACTAGGGTCTATGCAGTTATAGGCAGGGCCGAGGCAAGCCCTGGGACCCAGAAGCCAGACCACCCTGCTTCGGATCCCTCATCTTCCACCACGGCCCCCCCATGTGCAGCCAGTCCCCAACGAGGGAAGCTCGCGTTGCAATGGGGCCGCCAGCCTGGAGAGAGGAGTTGGGGGCAACCACCTCATCATCAGAGGAGGAGGGACTGGGATGGGGTGGAGGAGGGACACCTGTCCTGTGCTCATTTCCTTAGCTTTAACTTTCTGAACACCGTCCTCACATGGGTGTCTTTCAGCCCCAACTTTCTCTCCAAGGCAGGTGGGGGTGGATAGCATCCCATTTTGTAGTTCTGTTAATGCACGCGTCTGATTGGACAGCACGTGATGTTCGCCTGGGGTACTGACGTAGACTGGGTGGGAAATAAAATGGCATCAAAGAGCCTGTACATTCTTGACGCGTGCAAGCCAAACTGAAAAGAACCTAGAAGGTTCTGTGACTTGGGAACTCCACAAAGAGACCACAGTATCCTGCCTTTGCTCTGCGCCGAGCGAGGGGTTTGCAACTGGCAGAAGTGTGGGCTGGGGGACGGGCAAGTGACTTATAGTGATGGCCTTCTGTACTGCCGCCGGGAAAGACGCATCTCCAAGAGCAGACGGTGGGCAGGCAGCTCTCGCTGGCTGGTGCCTTGTCCCCACCATCACAGACAGGCTGGGTGCCACCCAAACGCTGGGGGTCTCCAAGACCCAACATCTGGGGGAGGCGCCAATACCCCTGCCCCCGCCCCCCACCGACTCCAGGACATGGAGCCCCAAAAGCAGAGCCCAAAAGGGGAACCGGCCATCTTTGCTCGTTGTTGGAAAGACAGTATTTATAGCTGCCTTTTAAGACAGACACTCTTTTAACTGCCTTTTTAAAAAGACTGCGCTCGGGCCATTTTCAGAGCACCTGTCTTCCCTCAGCCGGCTGCATGGTGGCTGGGAAGAGCAGAGCTGAATCGGTGTAATTAGAGGAGCCTAATAGGCCAAGACCAGAACTGCAAGGAGTTTCTCTCTGTAATCTAAGTTCGCGCTTCTCCTCGGAGCCTTTATTTCAGTATTTTGTCAGCTCCCCACGTTGGCAGCAAGCGGGCCCCAACTGGGCATCTGAGAAAATGGGCGGGGGGTTATTACAAGAAGTGCCCCTCCTGTCCCCTCATTCTTCTTAGCAAAATAAGTTGTGACACCCGAAAAGGGGGGTGTGGGAGGGCTAAGGCAGCTGTGGGCCTGGGCGCAGCACCGCACCCGGGAGACAGCACTCTCTGGAACGCTGACAATTCGCTGACTTAGCTGCCTTGGTTACGGACCTGAACGTTTAGAAGAAATATTTGGTGCCCAGGAAAATGGCTCTGTTTCACCCCATTAACTCCGACCCAAACTGCGGCTGATTCTCGCTCATCAACAGCTCTTCGGAATCAGGGGCTCTGTACTCCCAGGAGACACTCTGGGTCCGCCCTTTCCCCATCTCAAACAGGGAGTGGCTGCAGACAGCCTTGCCTTGCGGTGGGCAGGCGGGGGGATGGGGACAGCCCTACGCAGGGCTGCAGGAGACCAGCCAACACCCACCGGGCCTGTCCTTGGCCCCTCACCCTCCCAGGCAGGGTTCTCTTTGCCAAACTAGACCTCATGGTGTCCACAGGGACAGACAGTGACTTAGAAGTGAGCTGGGTGGTGCTGGCATTACTGAATTCATTCCAAACACATTATGCATTAGAGTCAGGAGGGAAATGGGGCTTGGCCCGAAGGCAGAGCCTCAGAACTCCATCATGATGTTTTGTGAAAAGCCTCCAGCTCCCAAGTGATTCCTTGCTTTTTTTGGTCTGGTCTCCTGGTCTCATGCTGTTTGGAAGAAGGGGGCGTGGCTCGGTTCACATTCAACAGGGAAGAATACTACTACGGGCCGCAGAGAGCCCAAGTTCCCCATGCTGCCCAGGCTTTAAGGCGGCCTGCCCCCATCCTGCGGCCTTGCCCATGATGAGGGAGAGCCTCCATCACTGGGGTCCAGCAAGATGCCCCTCAGCTTAGTGAGACATCAGTGAGGAGATGATCTGGTGTGTCACCTGCCATGCCTCTGGCTCACTTCTTAAGGGGCCCACTCCTCAGGCAGGGATGGTGGGACACCCACCCAATCCTAAATTGTGGGGTACGTACTCCACCCGCGGCACCATCTTGGACGAGTCTCTCTGTCTGTGACACAGAGAAGTCCTGAAACCCATACGCACACTCGAGAAGGTGGCCAGAACAACGAACGTTACTGAACCACAGTGCAGGGCTAGACGCTGCACATCTATTAATCCGGGAGGGTTAATGTTGAAGCTGTTTTTCTTCGCCAGCACAGTACTGCTGAAGGATCCCAAGCTCTCGACGCTGGACAAGAAAAAGAACTTTGTCGACGGGAAAATACTTTAAAGATAGGAGCTAAAGAGACAAAAAGGAAGCTCAGCAGACAAGGGCATGAACCACTCAGCGACACACACCTCTGAGTAGCTCTCCTCCCAAGAGCAAGCCAACTGGTCCCCCCGGGAGATCAATCACATGACCTTTGCCCCCCCAAGGGCCACATGGGCACTGAGCCCCAGGACCAGAAGGCTGTGCTGCTGCAGGACATCCCGACCTCCTTCCCAAGACCCCAGAGACCAATGTGTTGGGACAGACCCGTTCTGCTTCACAGCCCCACAGTCCTCTGTCCACCTCAAGGAAGATGTATTCTTACATTTCCAACTGGTGTCTCAGGGAAATAATTAGATGTCACAACTCCCACATTACATTAGAACTTCCCTGCAGATCCTGGAGGAAGGGGAAATGAGTTACGGTGAGCAAACGAAGCTAAATACAGTTGGTAATTGAAAAAGTGGCCAAGAAAATCAGGAGGGGAAAAGCAAGCAGCTCAGGCCTAAACGGATTATCAATCATTTCCTTTTAGGGCCAGCTCCACTGCAACTTAATCAATTGCTATTGCTTCCCAAATTCAATAAGAAAACTGATACTGTGGGGAAGGAGGAGGGGAAAAAAAAAGTTAAATGTTTACCATCACATTCTTGATGGATACTGGACATCTCATGTTCAATTTCAACCCAGTTCCAAGTTGATCAGTGGAAGAGAAATATACAAGCGACAAAGCTCAGATAATGTGTTACCATTACGACCAAGGCTATAAAGTGTCTCGGGCACGGTGTCCAGGCACCACTGGGACAGGGGGCTTAACAGTCACACCAGGAAGTGGTGGTCCTGAGGCTAGGCAGCCCACCTGATGCAGGGGGAGAACTCCAGGTGGGGCTGGAGAGGACTGTTTTCTGACCTTGGGACTTCTCATATCCCAAGTCACTTGACCTCCAAGGGCTGAGGAGTCTGCTGCCATAGCAACCTGGAGAGGCTAAACACTCTTGCTCCTCTGTTTCATCCCAGGTACTGGGGACACGGAGGAGAACAGAATCTGGTCTCCTACTAGCAAGGTCCTCACAGTTACTGAGGTGGGGGGGTGCAGCATACATAAGCAAACACTAACAGAGGAATGGTCAGAAGGATCTGGAAGGAAGAAGGAGCACCTAACTAGACTGCAGTGGGGCTCAGGCTGAGTCCTGGGGACCCTCAGGAGCTTGTCAGAGGAAAGGTGGGTGGGGATTAATATGTGCAAAAGCAGAGCGGGATGGGTGTGGGCAGCACGCACGGTGGTGAATCCAGGGACTGTAGAGAGACCAGCCAGATGTGCGGGAGGTGGAGTCCAGGACGAAGCTTCAGGTTTGGCTTGAGCGGCTAGGCACCATTACCCAGGAGGGGGGGGTCGGTGGGGCAGCCGGGCAGCCCAGGCTGGCGACCTCTCCTTCCCACACTGCACCGCTTCTTACCCATGGTCTCTAGATCTTTCAAACACACACCAGAAGCATGAGCTTCTCCAAGTTCAGCATAGTGCCTCAATATGCTGGAGGCAACAAACATAACAACAGATTCCTAGGATCCCTGGGAAGTCCTGGCATGTCTGGGCAAAAGCTCCCAGCAGGGCTGAGGGAGCTGCTCAGGAGGCAAGAATGAGAGCTTGAGCAGCAGGCATGGATGACTGCGAGGCGAGCTACGAAGATACAGTCCAGGGGCCGAAAGCCCAGGCTTGATAGCCATTCCTGGGTTCAAATCTCAGCTCTACCCGGCCGGCTGCAACCCCATGGGCCGGTTCCTTAATCCCTCCGTTCCTTCATCTGAAAAATGGGCACAATTACAGCTATACTGCACAAGGCAGCCGGAAGGAGCGAGGAGATAAAAGCAAGGGAAGTGCTCGGCCCCGTGGCCAGAACCAGGGAGCACTTTCTGGTAAGAGTCAACTCTCATCTACCACTGGTGCTAATAATAACATCCCAGAGGCAAGGCAGGTGCAGAACATTCCCTCGTACCTCTCAGCACCAAAGAGCCAAGAAACAGCTTTTAAAACACTTCCCCGGCCAGGGAACACACCCCTGACCCCTTGCTGAGGAGGAGGAGAGGGAAGGGGTCTCAGGCCGGCCCCCGCCTCACCAGAGCAACCGGCAGCAGATGCCGGCGGCTCTTGGTGCCGCTGCTCCTGGTGCTTGATGGAAGGTGACTTCGCAAGCAACCAGCCACTCTAGTAATGCTCCGTCAAACTATAAATTTACTTTGAGAGCACAAGTCTAATTACCTCGCCAAGACTCTCTGCATTTTTAAGAACCCCCCCTTTTTTCCCCTCCTTAAACTCTTGATCATAAGGACTCTTGTTAGCAATACTCCGTGTCGTTCTTGTTTCGCCCGTTGCCATGGCAACAGAGCAGTGTTTACCAGCCTTTCCAAGCTGGTACATCTTTATTAGCACCCGGATCCCATGAGGAGCAGGAAACAGTGCAGAGGTTTAAAGAGCATTAATCCCCTTAAGCTTTGCAAACCTCTCTAGTTAGGGAGCCCATAAGGGGGGGAAATTGGGGTCTCTGCCATTTTCAGGACCCTACTAGAATCGTTAAGCCTCCATGAAGCACCAGACTGAAAAAAAAAAACTTTTCTCTCTGGAGCTTTCCTTTAAATTTCTTCCCCTCTCGAGAAAAACAAACTTGGGGGCTGCTCGTGCTTCACAAGGAAAGTTTGCTCCCCAACCATCAGAGAAGGGCCACCTCTCTGACCACACCGCTCTCTTGCGATAAAAACAGGCCTTCAAACATGGTTATCTCCTCTCCAGGAGGAGGGAGGGCCACAAAGATGCAGCGGCTGGGTCAGGCCTTCCTCTCTGCCCTCAGCGAGGGAAACCAACGGAGGATTCCGAGGCAAGATAGACTTCCAGTGTGCTTCAAAAAAATCCTACCTCCAAAACAGCTCTAGAAAGTGCTCCATCTCTCAGCCTCTCTAGGAAGGGGTTTCAAAGTCAGCACCAGAGCAGAAGTGGGAAAGGAGGGAGAAGAAAGGGTTTCTTTACATCATTTAAAAGCAGTTCAATGTCCCGATCCCCCTCCTACCATATAAACGGCTCTTTCATTCTTCATCCCAGCTTAGAAAAATCAAACCCTGGCTAGGGTTCCCGCAACACCTGTGGCTGAATTTTGAAAAACTGCACAAGATGATACCAACATTCAGCCTGGCTTCCCAGACAGCTTCCAAATGTGTAAGTTTGAGCTGGCCAAGCCCGGCATCCTCCACAGCCTCCGGTTCCGTGTTCCATGCCCATCAGCCCCGTTCAATCAGGGCTGGCCTAAATGAAGCGCAGGGGCTGTGAAGAGCTTGGCCTTGAGGGGAACGTGCTGCCTAGTGGACTGACAAAAGGCTGCGCTTCCAACCCAGCGATTTCTGATCCCACTTTTGAATCTACCAGGCATCTCCCGTTATTATTCCCAGGGGTGTTCAAAATTCTCAAAGCCAAAAAGTCAGTCATTCGGATCATTTTTCTTGCTTCAGTAGGATAAAGAGTTCATTCATGGACCAGTATCATCCCCTCAGAAGGCTCTCCAGGCCAGGCTGCATCGGCACTAAAGCCTCAGGACAGCTTGGGTCCCAGACTCCACCACTTCTAAGTGGTCCCGTGGTCATGTGATGACGGAGTTATAGACCCGTGACACCCCCTGGGGCTTCTAAAAGTACTTGAGGGGCCTTAAAATAAATGCTCAAGTGCATACAACACCGGACAATAAAAACATGAATCTGTAAAGCTGTAAAAAGGAGAATGGTCAGCCACATCGGGGCTCAGAGCAGGCAGGCTGAGGCCTGGGGCTGAAGGAGCCAAAGGGATGCTTCTGATTATGGAAAAGCTGGAAACACCTGAGGAACCGTGTGAGACGGTCTCTAACCTAGAGAGCTGTCACTGGACAACAGGGCTTCAGACGACAAGCAGAGGGCTCAGGAAGGCCCATCAGTGGGGACCTCCTGAGACAGCGTCAGGACTGGAATGGAGACACCTAGCGTCTGGCCCGATCACTTCAGGCCCGGGGTACACAGCGCCCAGGAGGCGGAGACCCAGGGCCTGGAGGCAGAAGGAATGTCACATCAGGGCGCCAGGATGGGGGTGGTGGGAATCTGGCTGGCTTCTGTGTTCAGAGATAC
>NW_027529669.1:504512-529987 GCF_008692635.1 Crocuta crocuta
CTCCTAGGCCCCTCTCAGAAAGGGAGTTAGGGGTTGCAGACCAGTGAACAAGATTCTGAACTACAGTGAAACCGCAGAGGACCCCCATGGGTTGCGTGGGTTACTGTGTGGCATTAGCGGTAGAGTCCTGAGGGCCCAGTGAGGAAGTGGGAGCACAGCACCCCCTGTATGACCAGCCCTGAGACAGTGCAAGGAGACACCTACTGAAGGTCACACGGCCTGGGTCCAGAGCACTCTGGACAAAGCACAGCCTCTCTGTGCAGCAGAGATGGCAATCCTTCCAGAAGCTGAAAGATCTAAGGAAAGTCGGGCTAGCTGGCCCAGTGTGGGTGCTCCGGCCAAATGGCCAGAGAAGCCCAGGATGGGCATAACTCCTGCCTGAACTTCTGATTTTACAGGAGCCCACCATCATGTAAAACCACCTCCCAGCCACCCCTCGCCCCCCAGCAGTGGGCACCACCGAGTCCAGCTTTGATGACTGTGGTCCCTTTAAATCCTTGCCTCTCCTTCGGAGCCTAGTGAGAAGCCTCTCAAGCAAAGGGCCAACTGGGAAAAGTCTTGTTATTAACCTCAACACCTGCACTTGAAAGTGGTGCTCAGATTCTGCGGCGGGTGGGGGAAGGGCGGTGGGCTGGCCGGGGAGGGGAGGGTTTGAGAATGTGCTCTGGTGCACACGCGCGGCCCACGGCTGCATTCGGGGCCCAGAGCCTTAACGCAGCTGCCAGCGTGCTTCATGTACCTGATTTCTACCCTTGGCTGAACACCAATTTCCAATCCAATTGCCAGTTCGTGCCAGGCTGCGGCCAATATGCCGTCTCCACCCACCTGGACTCTCGCTGCTCTTCGTGCGGGGGCCCTGCCCTCTGGGAGCAAGTGCAAGGCTCAGGCCGCGTGACGGCTGTGGCCCACCGCGTTCTCCAGCCCAGGCCAGTCTGAGGGGGGCATCTCCCTGTCGCCGAGCAGGCAAGTCAGCAGGAGGAATTCAAAACATAGCTGGGACAGGAAAGGGTCCTCTTCCTGACCCCCAACTCTGCTTCAGCCTCAAAGGAGGCTTTATTTAGTCGAGATACTACTACTCCCTCTGCCCCCCCCCCCGCCACCATTTACCTACAGACACCGGAAGAAGAGAACTTCATGCAGAAGCCCTCAGCGCTCCACAGAAGTGAGCCTTTGTGCAAGTTCTAAATCCCTTTGAAAAAACCCCAAAGATCCTTTTAAACAAACAAATACCAAGCCACTGGGAGGAGGTCACTGTTGAGACTAATAACCACTCTCTTTCTTCAGTATAACAAACCGCATTTACACCCTTCTGAGACCACCTGCTTTCCTACCAATTCCCACATTTGGGGTTAAAAGAAAAATGGCTTCTAAAAAATTCTGTGAGGTCAGGACAGTGGTGGAAGACGTCCGCCTCGTGGGTTCGATCAGGAAAGAGACCCGGGGGGTGGGTGTGCACGTGTAGACCCTGATGTGTGAACTTCCTGATTCTGCCCTGAGTTTTCCAAAAAAAAAAAAAAAAAAAAAATCTCAAGTCTCCTCCTTCCGCAGGCTGAAAAATTCCCAAGTTTTCCAGCCAGGCTTCAAATATATCAGACAGAAAGACAAAAACAAGAGGAGAAGGGAACTAAGAAGGGCAGAGAATGAATTTGGATTTCTGCTTCACTTTCAATTCAGTCTCCAAAATTCCTTTTGGAAGAGAAATGGTAAAAAGAGGGAAAAAAAAAAACGCAGAGAGAATAAAAGACATCGTGTTCTTTCCTTATGACCCAAAAAAATCCAAACCTTGCTATTTTAAACAAAGAAAAGCACAGCGTGTGAGGAACAGCTTGCGTACAGCTGAAGCCGGCATTATTTACCTCAGGTTTCCTATACTAACTCAACTTCCACTTCTTAAGCACTTTTGCAACAAACGAGAAGAGAGAGGTAAAGGCCAGAAGGGTGCAGGACAGGGGACTGTCGACGGATCCTGAAGGTGGCCCCGGGCTCGCTCCTGCCCAGGCTGGCCACGGGGCCTCGCCCGGCTACGGGGTCCGGCTGCCAGTCCAAGTCTCCAGTCCGGCTCCGACAACAGCCTGCGAGCCCCCCTCCCCAGCTCCAGTCACATTACAAGAAGCATTTGTCTGTGGCGTTTATTCTCAACCCTGTTGAGGTTTCTCCTAATTGGCTTAGAAAAGATGGCGTTTGCAGACAGCTGGGGCTGGGGGAGGGTGTGTGGGGAGGCAGGCCAGCTTCCACCTCGTTCGGGGGTGACTGACGCCAGTGACGCTGCCCCGGACTCAACCTAACGCTTTGATGGCAGTCCCGGGTCTCAACGGACCCACTACATGGACGGTCTCTAACCCGCTCTTAACTGTCTCCACTCAGCACCTCGAACATCAGCTGAAATATCTTTGCCAACTGCCTGTGCCTTGTTCCTGAAGGCAAATGCAGGAGGGTGGGTCAAGGAGGCACCATCGCACAGGCTTCCAGGTATCAAGCCCCATTCTCCACCTCACACTAGCTGTGTGACCTTAGTCAAATTACCTAACCTCTCTGATTAATCACCCTTCGGGTAAATGCAGTGGCTAGGTGGTAAATAAATGTGAGAGTACATGAAGCCTCAGCAGTGCCTGATAATCACTTATTCACTCACTCAATTAAAAAATATTAAAAATATTACTCATTTACTCAATTAAAAAATATTCACCCAGGGCACTACTCGGTTAGTAGACCATGAGACTTGATCTTTGGGTCATGAATTCGATCCCCATGTTGGGTCTGGTGCTTACTTAAAAAAAAAAAAATTCAGCAAGCCCTTAATTCTTAAAGGTGATTGGTTTTACAACTTGGGGATGGGGGGAAGGGGAGGTGAAAAGGAGGGCAAAGAGCGACCACAGCAGGAGAAGACTATCAGAAATGAAGAGAAAACAGGATTTCCTATCTACACGCTGAGCCCACACTTTATTAGCTGATGAAAGGCCACGTCGGGCAAGGTGCAACTAGGCTAAATCAGGAGCTTGGGGTCTATGGGTGGGCAGGGAACTTGTGACTGCTGTGCTTTCCTCAGACACTCCTTGATTATTTACCTTAAAGGAACAATGAGAAGTTAAGAGGTGTGAAGTGACAAATACACAAAATCTGCCGGTGCCTACGTGCAGCCCATTAACAGCACCTCTTCCTCTGGGTCGCCCAGGGTGACACCTCCAGGCAAAGCGAACAGTCCTGGACCAGGGAGCTGCAGCCCTTTGCTTGGTGCTGAAGCGGAGTTTGAGAGCCATCCCCCTCCCTCCCCATGCCCTCCTCAAACTTATTTGGCCCTACTGTTTACAGCTCACAGCACTACAAATCTTTATTTCTTGTCACCCACTGGCCCGAGCTGTCCCCACCCCCTGTTTCTTCCAGACAAGTTAATAAGATGGAAGGCTCCCTAGAGGCCTGGAGCCGGCGAACATTATCACTTGGAAGCAAGGCAGAAATCCTGACACATCGGAAATGACTTCAAGCCTATTAATTACCCTTTCTTCTTTGGCAGATCTTTTGAAAGAAAGCTTGACAAATGGAAAGGAAGGCTGCCATTGCCTCTCCGCCCCAATTAAGCCCCCATTCCCACCCCAAGAAAAAATAAAAAGGCCGATATTGGATTCGTGTTAACAATCTGTGAGGACGGTACCCACCACCTCAAGGAGCCCCGCCTGTGGTCTGCATGGTCAGGGTCACAAAAGGGCGAGCCCCTCTTATGGCTAAGTCATTGCAAACTAAGAGATCTGGGAAGCTTGAAGAAGTAGAGAGCAGGACAGGGCTTGGGACCCCAGGGTCTGTCTTCTGGGTTTAGGGGGAACCCAGATTCCCCCGGCGAACGTTCAGGGCAAAGGATGCTAGGGAACCGGTGAGCATCCATACGGTCACTTGTCTCTGTTGTGACAGATGCAATGATGCTTTCTTTGATTCTTGGATGCCGCATCTTTCCTGAAATCCTCTCGACGAATCTCACC
Source organism: Crocuta crocuta (assembly GCF_008692635.1). Taxonomy (NCBI): domain Eukaryota; kingdom Metazoa; phylum Chordata; class Mammalia; order Carnivora; family Hyaenidae; genus Crocuta; species Crocuta crocuta. Next base: position 508,484 of record NW_027529669.1, read on the forward strand.
AACAGAGCAGCACAGGGAGGCTTCTAATGCTAGAAAACCTGGTGTGCCGAGGGACCGAACAATCACGGCATCTTTGCGCTTCCTCATCTGCCGGGGCTCCCCTGAAACACTCCCTTCCTTAGTCAGGTTTATGCAGAAATGACTGGGTGGATTACTGTAATTCTCCGGAGCCCGGTTCTTCGGTGCACTTTTTGTACGTCCATCTATTCCAATCACCAAGTGAATTCCAATGGGACTTGCAAACGCAGCCACTGGTTTTCTTCCTGAAATGGGTTCCTTCCACCGAAGCAGTCTCTGTATGAGCATTCGCTCAGCTGCCCCACCTAGCACCTCGAGTCAGCCCTAATGGTTTCCCTCCCCGTAACCAGCATCCAGCTGAGAACATCTTACGTTATCTTATGCATTGTCTCCAAAAATGTTCCAAATCCCACTGCCTCTCCCTAACCCCACTGCTACAGCCCAAGACCTCAGCGGCTCTCCCCCCACTTCTGCGATGAGTTCCCACTGGTCTTCCTACTGCCCAACATGTGGCCCTGTCACCTTCCTCTACTCAGAAGCCAGTGGGATCTTTCCAGAGCAGAAGCCCTATGCCTCTGTCCCTCTTGCCTCCTTCCAACGGCTGCACCCAGGCTCGCAAACTCTTCATGGTCCAGCCCCATCCACCTCCCTCACTCATTGCCTACCCCTCTCCCTCTCAGCCATGGTCTTCTGTCATTCAAACACATCATGTTCATGCCACCCCAGGGCCTTTGCACTCACCACTGCCTTCTTCTTGGAATGCCTTTGCTTCTCCATTCAAATGCCTGCTCTGTGGGGAGGCCACGGCCACCTACCTACCTCAATAGGCCCTAGGCTCCCTCGCCCGGATATTCCTACTGTATCTTTTTCAGAGCATGTTAGCAGTAGCTGCAATAACCTATGCTCCTCCTTCCTGAGCTCAGGAGGGCTAGGATTTGGTCTGCTTTGTTCCTACAGTATTGTTGGAAGTGGAACAGAGGGTGCCCCAATATACAGGAGAGCCCGGAGCCCAGGATGAGCCTCTGTTGGGACTGTGGGGGCTCCCCTGCCCCTGGCCGACCGGAGGAGCTCCAGAATGAACACACGACTGGACCGGTGCAACCCAGCCCCCACCCGGCTCCGGAAATACCAAGGACTTTGAGCTGGAATGACCCAATGCCTGACCACGCTGGGCCGGCTGGGCCATCATCTGACAGGGGTCACGCAGCCTTCCAAGGGGATTGTGGATTTGAATCTCTGTGCCTGGGTCTGCTCAAGGCAGGGCCACCCACTCAGGCCCCATTTTTCTGGTGCATTTCCACCATATCTCATTTTAAACTCAAACAAAATTTTTTTAAACCATTACCCAGGAAATCGTCAAATCATTTGTTCATTTTTATTAGCGCCGCTGTAATTAAAGAGAATCATTGCTGAAATCTTAAGCTGCACTTAACAAAACCCACCCTCCAACCAATCAATTAGTATTACAATAACCACGTTCCCTTGTTGCTGCCGCTATTAGCATTTTGATTGAATGTCTGTTGAAAAGTGACTGCTAACAGAAGATTGTGTTCAGAAAGTAATGTTTCTTTATTCGTCACCACTGAACCTTGTCTGGTTGTCTCCAGTCTCAGCTCAAAAGAGACAAGGCAGTTTCCAAAAGCAGTCACTTTGGTGGCGGATTATATTTTCAGGAGGTGGGTGATAAATTAGGCATAATGGCCCCAGCATGGCCAGCTAACACACAGGGGCCTCCTGCTGGCCAGGCCTCACTTGACACAGCTGCACCTCGACTATCGGAGCCCTCACGGGGTGACATGTGTCCCTGCTGCCGCTACACCCGCCCCTACCCCAATAATCCAGGCCAGTAAATGCCAGGTCTCCACACACAGCACTTTGGAAAACTCAGATATAATAATGCCTCTGCCAGATAAGCCAGTGACCACTGTGATTCGTACAGAAGATGATCATTACTCGCTTCTCTGCCGGGCACTTGGGAAACCTGTTATTCTAACATAATACAGTCTCCAGTCGTCATAATAATAAAAGCACCAGTCAGTAAAGAGATGGGTTAACAAGCTTCATTACGGGCAGAGAATGCCTGTCTTCTCCACGTCACAGAAATTAAAGACAAGAGTTCATTAAATCACTGTATTAGAATTTAAACGACCTGCTGGTTCAGACAGCTCTATTTACTGATGTGCACCCCCCGTCATCGAGGCCTTGTGCGGCTAAATGGAGATCTCCAGAAAGGACGCAACCAAACAAAGTTTCCATTAAGCGCAGACTCCAGGCAAGTCAGCTGCTCGGTTAAAGGAGAAGCTGCTTTGACTGGTCTTAAAGTAGTACAGGCCACATGACCGGGGATGCTGGCCATCAGGAAGGCCAGGTGTTCCAGGATATAAACGTGGAGATGGTTACATGCCATCCATCTGTCTGTCCATCCAAAGTTTCAATCCACAGCAAAGGACATGCAGGGGGTCCACCCATATCCCACCCACAATAGCAAGGGGCATCCACAGACTGTATTAATGAGCCATTAAAAAAACAAAAAAACAAACAAAAAGAACCAAAACCAAAACCCCAAAACAAAACAAAACAAAACCTTCCAGCATTCAGAGGGGGGAAACAGTGATACGGTTCCTTTAAAAATCTTGCCTTTCTCCAAGCACTGTCTCCTCTTCCTCCCCCCAACTCTGGCTTCTTCCCTGGCTGCCAGACAGGATTTTATAAGTGTCAGGTAGCAATTTCATTTTTAAAATGCTCTTATCAAGGATTTAGGGTGAAAGATAAAATCAGCACAGTAAATCATCATAAAGGAGGGTGGCATGAGGCACAGTATTTTACAAATCAGAACAGTTAACAAAATGACAGGGAAACAAAGTAAGTTTAAGCATCCTCTCAAAGGGGGAGAGCAGAGGCCAAATTAAATAGAAAGATCGCCCTTCTAAATTTCCGAGCTCCCTTTAGTAAACAGGCTTGGCATATTTGCTAAGAACTGCGTGAACAGTCCAATTTCCACTTTCAAACAGGATGTTTTTAGAAGGCATATATATTGTCAAACCATTACACACACTTAACTAGGGGCTTTCATCGAAGTCATCTGACCTGCAAGCATGTGTTGCTAATATCACTGCTTTATTATTTATCAAATCAATTTCTTCATGGAATGACTAATACGGCAGACACAGCTGCTCTCTTCTTCCCACCCAGCTGCTACCGCCCTGGCAGCAGCAAGATTTGCGAGGCTACCTGCGGTTTCCTACCCCCCACATTTTGCTAAAGAAACTTACCAAAAAAAAAAAAAAAAAAAAAAAAAAGAAAAAAGAGGAAAAGAAGGGGATGGACCCAGGAGGTGCCAATTTAGGATTCGAGCCACTTTGGGGAAGCCGTTTATACTACCCAGGAAAAGTCAAGACTGCTAATTGCCCAGGTCTGGATATGAGTCTTTGTTTTACCAGGGGATTTTATTAGTCCTGCAAGAAAGCAACCGCAAACCAAAAATAAAGTAAAAATAGATACAGGTACCTACTTTTCTCGTCTGATCTGCTGCGAGTAGCGTCTTTTTGATTCCAGCATTTTTAACACCGACCAAGGGCCACCTCCTATTCAAATGTGCACCATATGCCACCCCTGTCCCACGACACACACAAAGCTGTGATGGACCCCACGAGTGGCAACTCCTAAAAATAAGGTCATTAAGATGCTGTTTATCCTAACTTTTTAATATATGCTCACCAATCTCTTCAGAGCCCTACCTGAAAATTCACAATAAATAACACACAATTCGAGGACTTCCCATCAGCCAAGCAACGGTTCAATCGTCCATTAAAAGCTAGAGTTCTAAAAATACACAGAGGGAAATTACAAGGTATTGTTGATACACATTTCTGTTGTAAAACGGGATCACTACTATGGGCAAAATACAAAGCTCCTTTTGTAAATCTTACTCTTTTTTTTTTTTTTTAGAGGTAAGACAGCATGGGGGAGGGAGTAAATTAAACCATAATTTCCAGGCAATGTTTCCTTATTGTCACTCAGAAAAATTGCCAGGTGTTTCCAGAGTAGTTTATACATAAATATACTAGCTGAATTAGGAACTCTTCCCAGGGCAAATGAATCAACTTAATTAAAAGAAAACTAGGCTGCCAAGCCTAGGGATTTTGGAAGTGGGGAGGAGATTCAGAAACCTGTAAGGACATACCTTTCTACCTGACCTTCGAGAGCAAAGCACATAAGCGTTTTGAATCCTGAACTGGGGCGCCTGGGTGGCTCAGTTGGTTGAGCATCCGACTTCAGCTCAGGTCATGATCTCACGGTTTGTGAGTTCGAGCCCCGCGTCGGGCTCTGTCTGACCTGACAGCTCGGAGCCTGGAGCCTACTTCGGATTCTGTGTCTCCCTCTCTCTCTGCCCTCCCCTACTCACGCTCTGTCCCCCTCTCTCAAAAATAAATAAACATTAAAAAAAAATCCTGGTACAGACTTCTGGCTGAAGCACACCTACGCCCCCAGCCCAGCAGGGTGCACCAGGCATCACAGATTGGAGGAAGGAGTGCAGGACTCATTTTTTTTTTTTTTTAATTGAACCAGTGTTTTTAGTCTTTCTTCTAGGTCACCTGTGAAGCATAACTATGACCCCACCTAAGGCATCTTTTTTCTCTTAAGAAAGAACCCCCATTCGTTTCCTGGGTAATTGTTCCTCCCTTGGGCTCTGGAGAAACAGCAGTGCTCTGGAACCATCCTCAGTTCTCCAGAGCCTTCTCCCGAAAATGCCTGCAGCTCTTACGCCGCCCTCCAGACAAGACCACCGCACCTCGGTTGTGCCAGCGTACGTCTCGGGTTGGGGGAAGGTGTTGAGCAGAGGAGGCGGAAATGGCGACAGTGACCAGGAACCTCTGTTTTAAGGTGAATGAGACCAGAGACCCCAGTGAGGAGGGCCCGCCCATTTTCCACCCACCCTCTTGTCCTATATATTAACACAGTGAGAAATACTGGGGCTATTGGGGTGGGAGGTGGGGAAGGCGCAGATAAGAAGCAAATCATCACTAAGAATGGAGAAGTGCCACAAAGGAGAGGGACAAGGTGCCGGGAGCAGAGACAACCGACGGGGCTGACCCACTCTGGGGGTCGAGAAAGACCTCCCCAGGGAAAGGATATTTAAGACTCGTCCTGAAAGGGGAGTAAGGACTGGCCAGGTGTGTTCCTGGCAGCCCAAGGAATGGCCTGTGAGGGTAGCCCTGCTAAGGAAACGCGCAGGACATCAGTGTGGCTGTAGGGAGCATGGGGTCAGGTGAAGCCGGTTAAGTGGAAAGGGACCAAAGACTGCAGACCAGCGTCAACACTGTAGGACTCATCCTAATGGTGGCAGGAAGCCAGCAAAGTATTTTTGGTAGGACAGGAACTAGATTCACAACTGGCACAACAGAATGGTAGTTATTCGCTCCTCCCCGCCACGCTCCCATGGACCACTGAGAGCCACTCACCTGAAGGAGACACCTCCTCCTTCCCAGGGCTGACACACCACAGCACATACCAAGGGCGCCCTCCAGCCCACTGCCCGGACAGAGGTGAAGGTCAAAGACCAGGTCAGTGGTACCGCCTTGGTGAATTTTAAAGCTGGAGGTCCTTGGGACTGGCTGACCCAGGGGGTCCTGCCTTGACTGCATGATAGCTTTGTGGCGAACACTGAAACTTGTGGATGCCAGGGCCCCCACCCTGGGTCTTGCTGAAGTGATCCGGAGTGGGCCCCAGGCACCGGTACGCCTTAGAAACTCCCTAGGTGACTTTAATGTGCAACCTGGGTTGAAAGCGGCGGATACAGTCCAAACCTCTGACGAGACTACAATCATTCATCATATGGGGTGTCTAACGTCGGGCTGTGTGATGCCTGAAGTCACCCCGGGCTTCCCAGCCAACCCTGCCTCTGAGCGAGTAAGCCAAAGTTAGCCACAGGAGTGAGGCAACTCTTTGGGTTATGAGTAGCATCTAAATTCCAACTCAAGGAACCTAAGCGGAAGAGGTGAACTTGGGGAAGTTCCCTCCTCCGCGTTACCAGGCAGACTACAACGGCATCGAAGGACTTCTACTAAAGTGACTAACGGGGTCCCAGGGGCCGCGGCCATTCGTGCCCGGAACACACAGCAGCTGGGTGTGAGGCAGGAGGGAGCCCAGGGCTGGCAAGAGATACACAAAACGGGGGCCACTGTCGCTTCCGTGTCTATTCTGGGCCCCGGATGGGTGATGTCACCTCCAGCGGCAGTGGAAAGCGGGAGTCATGAATCATCCATGAACCGGCCCGGCCTCCGAGATAATAAATCGGATGTCAGCACCGAGTACTTTGCAGATCTGGTGCAGAGGCGCTGGCCTCGCCTAGGGTGCTGGAACACAGGCACCCGTGCTGGAGACATTCAGACAGAAGGATGTGCTTTCAATTATTCTCTGATATCAAGGCGGGGTGGCAAGTTGAGGAAGAAATTCTCTGACTTGTAGGGAGTGCTCAAAGGTGGGCAACTTTGATCACTGCAAAATCACGGCAGTTATTTTTCTGTTCTGCCAGGTTCGCCGACCAAACCTGAGGGTTAAGAGAAGCACATCGGCGTGGGCGCTCACACTGTTAATTACTGCTGTGCCCACTGGTGTCCCAGGACTGGGGACCTGAGGGGGTTGCCCCCTTGACCCTCAATGGCATTAATTTAGCTCAGACACTCAGGCTAGGATTGAATTTGGCAAATGTTCCTGCCTGGAAGGGTTTCTGAGACAACATAAAGAAATCAAGAAGTGTGTCTGGCAGGTTTTGAAGTTCAGTCTTGTCTCACTGTGTTTTTGTACTTCTTCTCCAGCATGCAAGTTGGAACAGGCACGTAAGGGCCGTAGGGTCTGTGTGGTCGCACACGAGCTCTCCTGATTTCCGCCTCTCTCTCTCGGATTTCCCTAAGCAGCCGAACGGAATGAACCGAGCTGGAAACACCTGTCATGGGTGCAGTCTGCATTCTTGAGAGCTGGGGTTCGGACGAGCCCTCCGCACACTGGCATATCGACAACTCCTCAGTGTATGCCCTGGCTTCTAACGAAGTGACGGAGCTCTGGAGGCTACTACATTCAAATGAAATCTCAGAGCAGAAAAATATATTTAACACCCTAAGGTCAACTGCACAGTGTCTGGGTAACTTCAAACTAGGGAAGTCGTGAACAATGTCAGGATTTGGGGGCCGTGTTCTCACATAGGTCTCCCCTCTGACCAACTTTGCTGTGGGAGAGGCATAATGTGACAGGGATGTGCAGGGAGAGGGGCTCGCCTGCCTGCCCCGCTGAGACTGCAGCCCCAATGTCAGGGGCAAGCGCCCCCCGGAAAGCACCACTCTGCCCTCCGCGCGTCCCTCAGGGTCTCCTGGGACAGCCTGCCACAACCGGGGGACACTGAAAATAACAAGGCGATTCTCTCACACTTGCCGATGCTAGAAGCCCGACGCCAAGGTGTCCTTGGCCGGGCCACGAGGAAATCTGTCCCGCGCTGTCCCCCTTCGCTTTGGGTGTGGCCGGAAATACTCGTCTTCCAGCTGCCTCAGCCTAGTCCTGCTTCTGGGTCACACGTCCCTCCTCCCACGCCCTCCCTCTTAGGATCCCAGTCCTGTGGGATCAACCCGAGCCAGCCTGGCCTCATCTTGATTACATTTGCAAAGGCCCGATTTCCAAATAAGGTCACCTTCTGAGATAAGAGGGGTTAAGATTTCAATATCTCCTTTGAGAGGGTATACAATTCAACCCACAAAACTCTCCGCTCTTGGCGAACTTAACGGCATCTGCGAACAGCACCCTTGAGTGTTAAACATTTCCTCTGCTCACCAAGTCCTGGCCTTTATTCCCCAAGCAACAGTAACAGTATCAACAGTAAAATAACATGAGCTATTATACTAATAAAGCTAATATGTATAGTCTCCTAAGTGTTAGATATTTCACATAGACGGATTACCTCACTTAAACCTCACAAGTCTGTGAATAATAACATTCCCCATTTCACAGATAAGAAAACTGAGGTTAAGAGCAGCTTAGTAACTTGCCCAGGGTCGCACAGTTGATCGGTGGTAGCACTGGAATTTGAAACCAGTAGTGTGACTTTAGACCTAAGCTCTCACCCCTTTGCCACATGACCCAGACACCTCACTACCTTCATTAACTGGGTACTTGCTGTGACTTGTAAGCTATAGCAACAGGGACACAGAGGAGGAGTCTGCATTTGTCATATTATGTAAGGTCCCCATGTGTTTATTAATCACAACATGGTTAGGAAAATGCTTCTAACTTTCTTCTTTAATTAAAAAGCATTTTGAACTTCTGGAATGGAGGTTCTCTCCCCTTTGACCTCTCTCCCCTCCGGTCTGGGATAAACTCAAGCAAACCATGTTTCTTTCCAGATGGGGGCCAGTCTGGCTATTCTATTAATAGCACATTGTCTGGGAGGACCAGAAACTACGAAGAAAATCCTCATCTATCTATCTGACGCTCTGTTTATGGAAACTAAAAAAAGGCGACTCAGAGTCGTAAAGGATGCTTGGCTGCATTTAATCAAATTTTGTTCTTTTGGATCAACTTGGTCCCTCTCCAAGGCAGAAGAGAGGACTCCAATGAGACAGGGCCCTCACCTCATTCAACCGAGCAGAGATGCCACATGTTGTCCCAAGGCCAGAATTACAACCAAGTCTTAAAATATTGATGCAAATGTCAGGAACAAGGTAGAAGTGACAACTGTTACTGTGTAAGGGGAGCCAGGACAAGGTGAGTTCTTCTCTTTGGAAAACTCTCTCTCATGTTATTATATCCCTACATTTACAATTCACGTTGCAACAAGTTTTAGAAGCTTAAACCCTAAAAAAGTAAATGTCTGAATAAGTCAATTTCAGTAAATTTTGGCACAAAAATTCAAAAGGTAAATAAGCATACAATAAAATGTTTTTCCTTGTTTTTGTACCACTGGTCACTTAATCTTCTTCCCCGCAAGTACATGGTGTTTCTTAGTTATGTAAACTTGTATCTGTGAGTATGTGCGCATGCCCATAAAACATATTCAGGGGCTAACTCTTCATGGCCAGAGACTTTCCAAGTCTTTCATACTTTTTAGCCACTGCAAGACTCAGGCTAACCCAATGTCATCGTTCCTATTTCACAAATGAGGAATCTGAATCACAGAGAGGGTAAGTAACTTGCCCAAGGTCACACAGTTACTACACTGCAGAGCTTAGATTCAAACACCAGCTGCCTGACTTCAGAGCATGAGCTCTTTTTTTCCTCTAAGTTTATTTATTTTGAGAGGGGGGAGAGAGAGAGAGAATGAGCTAGCAGAGGAGGGGCAGAGAGAGAGGGAGAGGGAGAATCCCAAGTAGGCTCCATGCTGTCAGCCCAGAGCCTGATGTGGGGCTCAAAACTCACAAACCATGAGATCATGACCTGAGCCAAAACCAAGAGTCGGACGTTATAACCGACCTGAGCCACCTGGGAGCCCCCAGAGCCATGTGCTCTTAACCACTGTGTCATTCTAACGCTCTGTGACCAGTTTTATGGGTCTCCTTTCAGAAATACCCTATGCATCTGCAAGCGTATGCTTTGGGTGTGAAGGAGACGGGAAGATTATTTTAAAGATCAGGGCCTTAAAAACTTGGAGTATAGTTTGTTTGCCTCAAGAAGTTAAACCGATGGGGGCGCCTGGGTGGCTCAGTCGGTTAAGCATCCGACTTTGGCTCAGGTCATGATCTCATGGTTCGTGGGTTCGAGCCCCATGTCGAGCTCTGTGCTGACAGCTAGCTCAGGGCCTGGAGCCTGTTTCAGATTCTGTGTCTCCCTCTCTCTCTGGCCCTGCCCTGCTCACGCGGTCTCTCTCTCTCAGAAGAAAAACAAAATTGAGGAAAAAAGTTAAACTGATGGTCTTCCTTCAGGGGGAAAGCAAAGAAATGAGTCACACTCATCATGGGCATGCTATAAGCCGACTCACTTAACTTGTACAGAGCAGGGGTGTCACCTCCACAAGTGACCCAAACGGGGCTCAAAGCTCTTCAGTAACTCAAATCCCACCTGTGGGAGGCAGGGAGGGCCCGCAAAGCTAGGGGTCTCATGGTACACCACGGCGACACCGAGACACTGAGCAGCAAAGCTCCAAACGGAAGCTCAAGTCCACAGCTGCACGGCAGCAAGGCTCCTAACCTCCAGTCCCCGAGGGAGGTGGTAGCCCCGGCCTCTGGTTCCCGGGCGCTAAGAAAGGGGGTGCTTTTAATCAAGGTGCCGCGCTGAAGGCTCCTTTCCCTTCGGGCCTCCACACCCTGCCCTCACCGAGATCTTAAAACATGTCGTGAGAGTCAGAGCTGGGGCCTCTATGGGAACAGGCCCCGACAAAGGCCTCATTGTCCGTCTCTACAAAAAACCCATTTCTGGGTCAGTGAAGTTGCTGACCCTGGGTCCACTCCCTTTCTGCTTCTGTGGGGCCACAGCCAGGAGGGAGGCAGGAAGGCCTATTAGCTCACCACCGTTTTGGTGCCAGGGCTTTTATTCCAAAGGAAAGGAGTTTAAGATTTATACTTTAGCTCCAGAAGATGCAGGGCGCCCAGGGTGCCAAATCCCCCCGGCCACACAGGCTCCCTCTCGCGCTGGGCACCCTGTCCCCCGCCCCGTTGCCAGGGAGTTGAGAGCTTTGTGTTCCTCCGCATCTCCGAAGGAAAGCAGGTGAACAGAAACCCAGCTACTGTGTTGATTAATATCTCAAGAGACAGCGCCGGAATGGGCGCTTCCGGAATTTAGTTAGCTCGGGGGAGGGGGGGTGGGGGAGATTAAAGCCTTCTCCTTGCTTCCTGTCAGAAATAAAATTAAGGTCTCAGATCGATGTTGCCAGGGCTGGGGTATCCGCGGGAATCTTTAACGGCCTCCTCTCCACATGTTGTCAAATGCACATTCCCCTTCAACCCTGCCCTTTTAATTGGTTATTGGCGAGGTCATGTTTGCACCAATTTCTCGGGAAGGCTAATGGTGTTTATTTAAGGGGAAAATAGAACGTGCAGACAGCTCTGGGGGCTGGTCTCTGAGAGACGGTGCAGGGTGGGGGCTGCGGCTCCAGGCCCCCACTCCCCTCCTTCTGCCCTCCACTGCTGCATGTTCCTGGTGGACCCAAGGAGGTCCTGAGATGCGTCAGATGGCAGCTCAGGCCTTGAGGGAAATGTGCTTGGGGGGGGGGGGGGCAAAGGTGCACGGCCCCTGGGCGAGGCCCCACAAGGGAGTCAAGAAGCTGGGGTGCACCCCTCATGGTGGGCGCACAGAAGCACGCTCACCCCCCTTACACAGCCCTGCCTTTAGAATGAGCCCAGGCAGGAGCACAGGACCCTGGGTGCCGAGCATCTAGTGGAGAAGTGCCTGGCACCCCATTTACCCCACTGTAGGACCTGGCGGTTCTTACCCATTCTAACTAAAGCGTGCCCAACTTCAAGGACGGCCGGAACTGCTTTCCAATAGAATCTCTCCAAGTACTCCAAGGCAGCGATTAACACCACCGCCAGCCGCCCTCACCCCATTCCCTGCGTCCCTTCTGATCCAGGCGGACAGAAGGAGACTCAGTCATATTGAGTTTCTACCCTATTCTGAACATCCTCTCCTAGAGGCCTGGTTTACCAGTCTCTTTCCTAAGCAGTTGCCTCACACTTACATGGGCCATTCTGGGGAGAGAAGATTCTCTGTCACCTGACCCAATTGAGACCCTTTATTTGCGGTAAAGAGCCCAAGTGTGGTGGCCACACATCATCCTACAGACTGGACTGAAAGTTCTGTGTGGCCAAGAACACAGCGGTGTCCGTGGCCTAGAACACAGCGGCTGCAGGTTACCAAATTGGGATCAATCCTAATAATGATCAAGCTACTGGCTTACAGGTTTCCAATAAACGCTTTGATAGATCTCAGACTTGGGGTGGGGCGGGATGGGCGCCCAACACCATCAGCAGCTTGCGCAGCGGATGAGAGCCAGATGTGAGAGGTGGGGACCCTGCAAGGGCAGGACTCTGGCGGGTGGACTCCGGTGTGGGCACCGAGGCCCTCGTGCCACGTGACCAAGCGTCACCACCAGCTGTGATTCCAGGCATCCCTGCCACCCTTCCTACCCCATCCAACAACGCTCTCCCACCCACAGGGACCTCCTCCTCCCACAACGTCCCATCTGTGGGCCGCAGGGTCCCAACCCCCTTCCCTAGGCAAGGTCAGAATGGGAGACTCTCACATGCATACGTTATCTTTGACATCCTACACCTTCGGAGGAAGCAATGCCTTTTAATTTTTAATTTAGTTTACACCTTTGTGAAGCTCTTTTTACATCCCCTTCCTCAACGGAAAACAGGCAGCAGTGAACAAATAATGAGAGTGCGATCCTCAGTCATCTGTAGCGCCCGTGAACCTGCCTGGACGCCAGAGGTCAATTTCAAAAGTGAGCGTCTGGCGGGGAGTCAGGACGTTAAGGGCTGTTTTTCCCCCCTTAGAAGGGCATTATCTTCTATCACAGTTTCAGGTACATCTTCCTGGCACCATTTTAAGAAATAAACCGATTACGCAAATTACCGAGACCTTCAGCTGCAGCGAACTGCTTGTCGGGACGGAGGTGCGTACAAGCTTCAAGGGAGAAGCGGAGCTCAGCCCCACGGCCTGGGGGTGAGCTTGCACAAAGCTCCTCCCTCTTTTCCCACACGGGGCTGCTGCGATGCCCTTCCAGCTGGGCAGCTCCTGAAAGGGAACAGCCACCTGGGGAAGGGCGCAGCCACCCCGGAGAAGGGCCCTCCAAGTAGGGTGCCTGCTGGGGACGGTGCTCTTCTTGGAGGGTCATAACCGCCTCAGCTGAGGTCAGTAGTGCAGAGGGGCCTGCTGGGGAGCCAGGAAGCTGGGCCTCTCCAAAGCCATTAGCATTGCACTTAATGAGGAACTGTTAACAGCGGTGAGAGGAGTCCTCCATCACACTGAGCTTTATTTTCCTCTCAGTGTATCCGTCCCTCTGCCTCTGGCAACGTTCTGGAGCAAACAGGCCTGCTGGGTAATGGAAGCCGCAGGGAGTGAGAAGGCCTGTCTCATTCCCTCTCCAGCTGACCCTCACCAGGCAATCCCATAAGCTTCAAAGACACCCGACTCGTCTGCCACTGGGCCCCCAACCACCCAGCTCTCCTTGATGGGCCGGATGGGGTTCAGCCTGGAGGGCTGGGCTGGGAGGGAGGAACAGCGGAGGCGCCCCCTGGAAGGACACTGGAGGCGGGGGCTCCCTTCCCTGACAAGGAGGTGAATGTGAGACGGATTTCAGGAACCAGCGCCCCACGCTCCTCCGCTTTCTCAGACAGGGCTGGTGACAGTGGGGACAGATCCAAACCACTCTGCGCTCCCTCGCCCCCTCCGGCTCACGCATTAGCCTTGTGCCTCCCAAAGGGCGAATCAGAAAGGACACTTTGCTGTGTCTTTCCCTCCAGACCCTCCCCGCCAGCCCCTCTCTGGGATCAATACCTAATGCTGAATTCAAGATCTTATCTGAGGTTTGCAAGGATAAAGCAACAAACTTCCCCCCAGTGATTAAATCCTTTGATGATCAGCCCCATATTTCTCAGACCGCCCCCAATGGCTTTGAGAGAACGAATGAAAGTCTCTGAGAAAACTGGAAAGCCACCTTCTTTCTCTGCCTGTGGGCACAAAGAATCTCGTGGAAGGTTTGAGTAGCTCACACCACCTGGCTGCAGGAACCTGCTATGTGGCCCTCCAACACTCTACATGCCTCAGTTTCTCCATCTGAAATGGAGGTGTGCCACAGTCCAGCAAGAAGGGCAGGTGGGGAAGGACCAATATCGAGGAGGCGCTCAGGAGGTAAAATCACCAACTCCCCTGCTTTAAACCACTGCCTAGCACCAAGCCTGCAGAGCAGGGCTCTGGGTCAGACAGGCTGGGTTTATGTCCAACTAGGGACTCTGGGCAGCTGGGTTCACCTATGACCATCATAAAGATTCAACAGTATGTGCAGGTGCTGAGCTAAGCACACGGTGTAAAACCGCTCAGGAAGTGCTGGCGGTTTCTACCAAGAGTGTTACCGTGGCCTGGTTAGCCCAGAGCCCACTGTACCACCATAGTGGGTATAGTCACGGGACACAGGACACAGTACTTCCACAGGAGTGCTGTTGCAAGAGGCCCCCAGCTGTCTGTCCCTCTAGGATGTCCTCAGGGCGAGCCCAAGGTCACACGTGCTTCCCAGGGTGGGCTGCATCCTGTGACAGGTGAACATACAACATCAGCCCTCTCACCCCAGCCGCAGATAGCCCTAGCTTCAGAATCCCCTGCGGCGTCACAGATCAGCTCCTCCACTGCTCCTCAAGGGCACCCCTGCGTGCTAATCCCCATCTCCAGGGCGCCGGAGACAGCCCCTTCCCTCCCTCTCCTAGCTGAAACAAGAAGAATGAAAAAGGACTTAATCTTGGACATTCTCTCAGTTAACAGGCCAGAAACATACTTCAGGTCCTGCATGGAGGGAGCAGCAGAAGCCGGAGGGAGGTCTGCTCCAAGGGGAAAGAGGGAGAAGACGACGCCACACCTTCTGTGGGAGTCAGGTGCTGAATGACCTTCTTCCTGCTTCCAGAGTGGAGGACTGCCATCCAGGGAGGGCTGGTGGTCTCCTGTCCCCTGGAATCTTTCCCAGGGTGCCAGCGCGGTCCAAGGACAGAGGTAAGAGGGGAAGAAACACAGGCGGTCGCTTCTGTGAACAGATGTAATGGAGGGCCACCCTGTCCCTGGGGGCCCAGCGGGGGACAGGGGCAGAGGGGAGCCACTGTGGGGTGAGGAGTGGAAATCCTGCCCTGTGTTCTGGCTCACGGTGGCAAGAGTATTTGGAGAGGGTCCCACGAGCCTGTTGGACCAGACTCGGGGCCCCCGGGCGCAACCAAATGTGCAGCTTTCCCGGACCGCAGCGGTCTCAGCCCCAAGGGCGCACAGGTGACTTCTAGGCCCGGGGCCGGGCCGCGCAGCACAGCGGGGTTGGGAGTTGGGGGGAAGCGCTGTGCATGCTCTGTGGCCGCATGCAGGGTGAACGGTGGGACCTCTTTAAGAGGAGAGCCACAGACAGGGCTAGCATGGAGAGGCGTCCTTAACTTCTGCTAAGGCAGCACTTTCTTCTTGATAAGATAATGGGAAACAGGAAATGGAGGAGGTGAAGGTAAGGTTGGGCCAAGGTGGCTGCAGGAGGATTTTATGTTCTCGGGCTTATCACCCGATTCCAAATGTGCACTCCATCAGGGATGCGGGGCCACTCGTTCCACACGCGGATTTGTGCGTCTGTTGGGGGAGGTATCCTTTTTTTTTTTTTTTAAATTCTTTCCACCCCCAAATGCTCATAACCACTTAAGTATAAACTCAGCTTGAGCACCCAGTTCAAAGAGAAAGTCCTCAGCTCTTCAGAGGGGCTGGAAAGTGTGGAGGGGCCAAAGCTCTGCACCGAGAGA
Organism: Crocuta crocuta; assembly: GCF_008692635.1. Taxonomy (NCBI): domain Eukaryota; kingdom Metazoa; phylum Chordata; class Mammalia; order Carnivora; family Hyaenidae; genus Crocuta; species Crocuta crocuta. The sequence goes on from NW_027529669.1 coordinate 523,957, forward strand.
ACCCCAGGGAGCAGACTTCCGTACAGGAGGGCAGGGGGGCAGCATGTGGGGGCCTTCTTCCCTCCTGCCTTCCCTTTCCCCACACCGCCAGCGGGGCCCCCAGGACCGCGTCCGCTCCGGCTGGCTCCCCGGTGCGCACCCATGCACGCCCCGTGCTCAGAAGGGCTCCGCCCTGGGTTGAGTGCTATGCTGTCACCTTGAAATTCTGCCTAAGTTTTGAATTAAGAGGCCCCACCTTCCGCCTGTTCTGGCTCCACAAATCATGCAAGGGGTCCGCAGGAATCTGGCACCCCTGGCATGGCAGAAGGGTGCGTGGGCAGCCCCTGCTGGGGCTGGGGGGCAGGGCTGAGTGCGCGGGGGGCTGTATCCACCCTCCTTCCTGCCAGTGGGCCCCTGAAGTCATGGGAGAGAAAGCAATGCCATCCTGGGGCCACGCTGAGCATGGGGCTGTAAAATGGACCTCGCGACAGGAATCAGAGGGGCCACCACCCCATGACCACACCCAGCGCCTCAGAGCAAGGGAAGAGGGTCCACCCACAGCAGGAGGCATCTGGGTCAGAAATAGGGGAAGATGTTGCCCGGTACTTCCTCAGGGGCCCAGCGCCCCCAGTGTTAACCTGCCTCTGTCTGCTGTTAGCTGAGTAATGTAACATGGAGAGTCACCGGCCCTCTCACAACCCCAGACGCCGCACCTCTTTCCCTGGCACAGCTGTGAGGGTTGCGCAGATGATTTTCTCTCCCTCCAACACTGCCTAACCCAGAGCTCAAAAATACCTCTATTTGTGGATATTCTAAAACATGATAACACTACTGTCTACAGAAGCCACTCGAGAATCTTCCAGGAGTGTGAATTCTAGCCCTGAACACTAGTGCTGCATTCAGATGGGCCTCACCCACCCTGAAGATAAATAGACGAAAACATTCTTCTCAACAAACCCACCCCCACATGAAGACCACGGAGAAGGAGCAGAATCTGAAATCAGCAGTCCTAGGAGTGAGTCCCTGTTGACCTTGGGTGGCCCCCTTCACCCCCTCTGAGTTTCGGTCACCTCACCCACAACACAGAGGTGATGACGGTGAAAACAATAATAATAAGAGCTAACCTGCGCACAGTTGATGTGTGTGTGTGGCACTCCAACTCTCTAAACAACCCTATAGGGAAGTACTAACATTATCCCCATTTTACAGATGACTCAACTGAGGTAAAGAAGCTAAAGGAGTGCAGTGATTTTCCTAAAGTCAAGGGGCTGCTGGGAAGATCAGAACACACAATGCCTGTGAAAACAGTGCTCAGACCCCCCCACCCCGCTCCTCTCCTAAGGATGCTGGTGGAGAATAATCATGAGTTACTCGTTTCTGCACCCCCTTCCCCTCCCTCTCTCAGCCTCAAGATGCTTAGTGAGGCAGAGGACAAAGCAATCATTCCACACTTGTAAGTCTGTCTTTTCCTCCTTGCCTCCTCCCTACTTTTCATCCTCCACCCCTCCCCATTCCTCCCCCACAAACACCATCAAAGCCCCAGCTTTCCACCCGATTTTCCATTTTCCCTTCTGAGGATGCTGTCGATGGACTCACGGGAAGCCAGACTGCCAGGCACACTCAGGACAGCCCCTCCTTCTCCCACCCCTGATCCTGCCTCTCTTTCACTCAGCCTGCCTGCTCCCAACAGGAGAGACATACAGTCAGCGCTGGGAAACTGCTTCTAATCACAGGTGACAGCAAGAATGTAAACAACACAAGAAACATCTAAATGCAATCCTAGTGGCAAGGAAACACTGCTCGCTCCGGCTTCTCTCAAGAACGCGGCTTCCTGCCACTTCCCTTCCTGCTCTGCCCATTACTGCCCTGTTCCTAGGAGCCCCAGACACCAGGGGCTTCCAGAGAACCGGAGAACGGAACGCTAAGCCACAACCTTTGACTCTACTTTCTCTAGGAGGAGTTTCTAGATTCGTCCAATTTTCTGTTTAAAGCAGTCATTTCAACGTGTTCCTTTTTGGGGGAGGGGAGGCACGGAGGTCAGAGACCCCTTTGAAAATCTGTTGAGAGCGACGCATCGTCTCCGAAGAAAAGCGCAAACATGAAACATTCTGTGCGCCATCTCGGAGGCTTACAGGCCCCAGCTGAGACCCATTTTCTGGAACATGGATAGGACAGTAAGAGCACAGGAGAAAACACGAGTAAGTGCAGTGCCCTCTAAACATTCCAGACGTGCACGAGGGCGCTTCCAGGTCTGCAATCGCAGGCCGAATAAGCCTTTTCTGGCTCTTCGGGTTGCCAGTGTGTTTCTAAACCACTTCCTTCGATGCAAATTGAGAGCTCAGCTGAGTAACTGCTATGAATAATTTCCACTTGGATCACTTAGTTCTCAGGGCTAGCAAAGACGGAGAGAGCCCGGATTAGAAAGGTTTATGGGAACACGGTGGGCGTGGCCGATCTTTAACTGTCCGGCATCCGGACTCTGAGCTGTGGTGCCCCGCCGTGAATACAGACCTTCAACAGACGATCAACCTGTGGAAGGGGCGACCTTCCTCCGTGGGGCTCTTACCTCTGTGCCTGTTGGTTGTCTTGTCAAACATCAGCATTGCATCCTCCACCTGCAAAACAAATACAGAACGGGGTCTGCTTTAGGAATTTTAACAAAACATGTGAAATGTTACATACTGGTGGGGGAAGAGTGGTTTCCATTATCAAAGCCACAGGTGCTCATTTAACTTTATGTGAAGGGGCGCCTGGGTGGCTCAGCTGGTTGGGCATCCGACATTGGCTCAGGTCATGATCTTGTAGTCCATGAGTTCGAGCCCCGCGTCAGGCTCTGTGCTGACAGCTCAGAGCCTGGAGCCTGCTTGGGATTCTGTGTCACCCTCTCTCTCTCTGCCCCTCCCCTGCTTGCTCTCTCTCTCTTTCAAAAATAAACATAAATTTTAAAATATTTTTAAAAATTATGTGAAAACAAAAAATTAGGAAAAAAAATCACTGTCTTTCCTATCTTTCTGCCTAGTACAACCATAGTTAATATCTACTACATTTCCCTTTAGTTTTTGCCTTAAGAAACCTTATGGCAATTTTAACATAGTTTAAATCATACTACATATAGAATTTCCCCCTAGTTCTTTTTTTAAATATAATATTACAATATTGCACACACTTCCCAGATTACTACACTGTGAATATTATGCTTTTCCCCCCAATTTTTTATTATGGTAAAATACACATAACCTAAAAATTGCCATGTGAACGGTTCCTTAAGTGCACAGTTCAGTGGTATTAAATACATTCATAACATTGAACTACCATCCCCACCATCCATTTCCGGAACTCTTTACATTTTGTAAAACTGACACTCTACCCCCATCAAATAATTAGCCCCCCATCCCCTTTGTCCCCCTCGGCGCCCGGCAAGCACCCTCTGTCTGCTGTCTCTGACTGTGACTCCTCTAAGTACAGAGGTTCCCCCCATTTCCAGGGCACACACTCCAAGACATCCAGTAGATGCCTGGAACTGTGGACAGTACCCAACCCAATACCTTCCACGTTTTTTCCTGTACATACACACCCATCATAAAGTCCAATTTATACATTAGGCACGGTAAAGGATTTAACAACAATAACTAATAATAAAATAGAACCATTACGACAATGTACTGTAATACAAGTTATGTGAATGCGGTCTTTCCCTCTCGAAATATCTTATTGTACTGCCACTGATGAGAGAGGAAAAGATGCCCATGTGGTGAGAGGAAGTGAGGTGAATGACGTCGGCATGTGACGTAGGGTTAGGCGGCTACTGACCTGATGACCATCTGTCAGGAGGACCATCCAGCTCTAGGACCACAGTTGACCGTGGGTAATGGATACCACAAATAAGGGGGGGACTACTATATTTGATGGAAGGAGAATCACATGGTATTTGTCTTTTTGTGACTGGCTTATGCCGCTTAGCATAATGTCCTCAAGGTTCATCCACATTCCGTTCTATACGTGTATCACATTTTGCTTATTCATTCGTCTGTCGATGGATACTCAGTCTTAGCTATTGTCAAAAGCGCCACCATAAAACAGGAGTATCCAAGTATCTCCTTGAGTCCCCATTTTCAGAAATGAAATTTAGATCGTAGGGTAACTTTATTTTTAATTTTCTGAGGAACTGACATACTGTTTTCCACAGTGGCCATTCCATTTTACATCCCCACCAACAGTGCACGAAGTTTCCAGTTTCTCCACACCCTGGCCAGCACTTGTTATTTCCTGGGAGTTTTTAGACAGCAGTCATCTTCGTAGGTGTGAGGGACTGCAAATACTATCTTGACTGCTGTATAATATTTTGTGGAGTGAGAAACTATAGCTCACTCAATTATCCTTCTGTGGATATTCAAATTGTTTCTGGTTATAAACAATGGATATATAACATCTTGATTATTATGGGCTGAATTGTGCCTCCTGCCAAATTCCGATGTTGGAGTCCTGACACCCTTCCCCCCCCCCCGCTCACCAGTATCTCAGAATGTGATTGTATTTGGAGATGGGGTCTCTAACAGGGCCATTATGGAGTTAAAATGAGTCATTAGGGTGGGTCCTGATCCAGTACTGACTAGACCTTGCAAGAAGAGGAAATCTGGACACAGTCAGGTACAGAGGAAAGTACCTGAGGACACAGAGAGAAGGTGGCTGTCTGCAAGCCAAGGAGAGGGGGCTCAGAAGCAACCAAGTCTGCCAATCGTGGACTTCCAGCCTCCAGAATAGTGAGAAAATAAACTTTTGTTGTTTGGCCACCCAGTCTGTGGTACTTTGTTGTGGTTGTCCTGGCACACTAATACATTCGTGCTAGGACCTTTTCCAAACTATCAAAGAGAAGAAAACCCAAAGGCATCCTCCGTCTCTCTTCCTATTCCTCCCTCAGTCTTTTGAGGCATCCTGCAACCCTTCTGGATATTTCTAGAACTAAGATTTCAGGATCCACACTCCATTCCCATGTAAATGTCAAGAAAGTCACCCTTACTGACCCAGATTTGGCTTTTGAATTCCACTCCTTATACTTAAAGATCCAATTCTTTATTCTTCCACAAAAATACACATCTTTAGTACAGGTACGGTCCTAGTCAATCTGCTATTCACTTGGAGACTGTACCTCGTTTGGCCAGGTAAGCAGCCTGGTCTCCCCATTCATTTTGTGCCCAAGATTGGCAGTAAAGCTACGACTCAACCCATGTGGTCATGGGCAAAGCTGCCAGCCCAAGGGCTCTGTGCCTGGGGCAATGTCAGTATGTGTGCAGTGGGGAAGGACTGAGCACTGCTCACTGGAGCTCCAAGGCTCACAAATGAGTTTGGGAGCCGGAGCTAAGCCAGCTGAGAAAGGGAATCATAGGCCATTCATTCGTCACTCCTCCCAGACTACAATCTCTGATGGAGGGGAAGACACTGGGCAAAGCAATAAAACCAGGCTTAAAATGCTGCCTCCAGAAAAATCAAATCTATTTTTCTAGATGCTATCACATAGAATGGGGTGGGGGGTGGGGCGGGAAGCAAAGTCAAGGTAAAAATGGAAGAGGGGGTAGGCCAGCCAGATGTAACCCTCGAAGGGACTGGCCTAGCTTAAAAATCCCTTCCGGAGTCAGGGCTCACCTCCCCACTTTGTTGCTAAGCAACCGAGTCTGAACAAACAGGCTCCTGGGGCCTTGCCCTTCTGGTCCCCATTACTAAAGTCAGTTACTGGGAGGACAATGGCCTTGCATGGTGACTGTTCTGCCAGCAAGGAGCTACTCTCTCTCCATCGGGCACCAGGCCGAGGGGAGTAAGTGATGCTAGGCTGGAGATGGGTTCCCTCACCAGACCCCTCGGCAGTGGGGTAGCCTTGATGGTCCCCAGGCTCCTGCGGAGGCCACACACACCACAGGCGTCTGCCTCCGCGTGCCACTCAGGCAAAACCACCAGAAGATCAACTGGTTTGTTTGTACACAGAGCACTCACACTTGAGCATATGGTACTGCAGACTCAGACCCCAGGGCCTCGATAAGAATTCCAATGCCTGGGGTGC
>NW_027529669.1:529995-569104 GCF_008692635.1 Crocuta crocuta
CGCCTGCTGGGTGTTGCGCAGGTAAACGTGACATCTGTTTCACACCCATCTCCACATTTTCTAAGACGCTTGCCAAGTCCTTATTTTGAGCTAAAAATGCCAAACAGTAAGGAAAACAGCCTTCCTTCTGTGTTGGCCATGTTTTGGTACTGACACTCCGATCCCTTCCGGAAATAAATATTTTGAATTGAGAGAGAAAAAAAAAAAAAGGATTTTCAACGCCCCCCCCCTTCCCCCTTCCACAGTGCGTAGTTGGCTCCCTCTTTTCCTTCCCAAGTTTGGGTGTTTTCTGACGCTGCCCTCCCAACATTTGCTCCACCCTGGGGAGCGCGGGGGAGGATCTGTGTATGTTTTTTAGGGCAGCCATTGTCATAGAGAATAGAGCTCTTTCCTCTATAGTCTGGTGGCACAATGGGACTCGCAGGGACCTCCTGAATAGATAAAATGTCAGAGCGACAGAAAAATTCTAGTAACGCTTTACAAAATAAAACATCTGAGAAACAGCTAGAAAGGAAAGAGAAAGAAAAAAAAATCAATACGGATAAGACCCGGTGCTTGGGGAAGGGGCGGGTGGGGAAAAAACTTTCCAGCGATAGCAAAACACTTATTAATTCAGAGAAGCCATCGATGCGGTGGAAATCTGGCAGAACAGCAAAAGCTGAAACTGGGAGAATTTGAATATACAAAGACTGAATAGAATGAAAAACACGGCCTCACATACGGGGCTGTTTCTCACGGTTCTGTGTGAATCAAACAGAAGCAGCTTGTGTGAGTCTGTATCACGGGGGAGTGAGGAGCAAAGTCAAGGTAACTGGTAGTCAACCCTAGAGAGAGCAAACTGGTAATTGTGTCTCTATCGGTCTGTCTGTCTGTCTCTCTCACACACACACGCGCGCACACACACACACACACATACACACACACCCATGAAACCCAGGTAGATCAGTTGGCCATACAGAGTCATCAACTTCGACTGGACCTCATTTGGGGTTCTGGAACACAGAGAGTTGGGGGCGGGACACAGGAGTTTTCTTGACCTCGAGTAGAAAACACCATGAACTCTCGTTAGACTAGCACTGGTATTTATTATGTGTCGACAGTGCCTTCACCAGGCTTACATATTTCTTCGTCCCAGAGGTGGGGAATCTGTGAGCCTAGTGGTCTTGGGCTGGGGGTGTCCCTGGAGGGATCAAGGAGGAGAGGAGATATCAGAACCTCACCCTACTCTGTCCCACATCTTGGCCCATGCTTGCTCCGGTTTGAGAGCTTGCTCCAACCTGGAGACGTACCTTTTAATAACTCAGGACAGGTTCCCAATGCAGCCTGGCGCTGGTGGTAGATGGAGCGAAAAAGCAAGGTAAACTAACTTTTAAACAGGATGGCTGGGGCTGCCCCCCTGTTTGTTTCAACACCTAAAAAAGTCCTAAACATGTATTTCTGTCCTCACCGGGTTCGGACCACATTGGGACATACTTGGAGGTGTGCGGTGCGCACACACCACGTCTGAGAGTCAACGGTGGGGAGCTACGCCATTGGCTTCTATGGACCATAGGGGCTGGAGCAGGGCTCCTCAGGCTTCATCCATGTCAGAATCACCTGGCTTGTTTAAAACACAGACCTCCTGGGCCTCACCCCTAGATGTCTGATTCCATGGCCATGCTCAGAACGTGGGACAAAATTCCTCCTCCAGAGGCAGCTGAAGCACTTTGGTGTGGAAAGTGTTCTNCCCTTCCGGAAATAAATATTTTGAATTGAGAGAGAAAAAAAAAAAAAGGATTTTCAACGCCCCCCCCCTTCCCCCTTCCACAGTGCGTAGTTGGCTCCCTCTTTTCCTTCCCAAGTTTGGGTGTTTTCTGACGCTGCCCTCCCAACATTTGCTCCACCCTGGGGAGCGCGGGGGAGGATCTGTGTATGTTTTTTAGGGCAGCCATTGTCATAGAGAATAGAGCTCTTTCCTCTATAGTCTGGTGGCACAATGGGACTCGCAGGGACCTCCTGAATAGATAAAATGTCAGAGCGACAGAAAAATTCTAGTAACGCTTTACAAAATAAAACATCTGAGAAACAGCTAGAAAGGAAAGAGAAAGAAAAAAAAATCAATACGGATAAGACCCGGTGCTTGGGGAAGGGGCGGGTGGGGAAAAAACTTTCCAGCGATAGCAAAACACTTATTAATTCAGAGAAGCCATCGATGCGGTGGAAATCTGGCAGAACAGCAAAAGCTGAAACTGGGAGAATTTGAATATACAAAGACTGAATAGAATGAAAAACACGGCCTCACATACGGGGCTGTTTCTCACGGTTCTGTGTGAATCAAACAGAAGCAGCTTGTGTGAGTCTGTATCACGGGGGAGTGAGGAGCAAAGTCAAGGTAACTGGTAGTCAACCCTAGAGAGAGCAAACTGGTAATTGTGTCTCTATCGGTCTGTCTGTCTGTCTCTCTCACACAAACGCGCGCGCACACACACACACACATACACACACACCCATGAAACCCAGGTAGATCAGTTGGCCATACAGAGTCATCAACTTCGACTGGACCTCATTTGGGGTTCTGGAACACAGAGAGTTGGGGGCGGGACACAGGAGTTTTCTTGACCTCGAGTAGAAAACACCATGAACTCTCGTTAGACTAGCACTGGTATTTATTATGTGTCGACAGTGCCTTCACCAGGCTTACATATTTCTTTGTCCCAGAGGTGGGGAATCTGTGAGCCTAGTGGTCTGGGGCTGGGGGTGTCCCTGGAGGGATCAAGGAGGAGAGGAGATATCAGAACCTCACCCTACTCTGTCCCACATCTTGGCCCATGCTTGCTCCGGTTTGAGAGCTTGCTCCAACCTGGAGACGTACCTTTTAATAACTCAGGACAGGTTCCCAATGCAGCCTGGCGCTGGTGGTAGATGGAGTGAAAAAGCAAGGTAAACTAACTTTTAAACAGGATGGCTGGGGCTGCCCCCCTGTTTGTTTCAACACCTAAAAAAGTCCTAAACATGTATTTCTGTCCTCACCGGGTTCGGACCACATTGGGACATACTTGGAGGTGTGCGGTGCGCACACACCACGTCTGAGAGTCAACGGTGGGGAGCTACGCCATTGGCTTCTATGGACCATAGGGGCTGGAGCAGGGCTCCTCAGGCTTCATCCATGTCAGAATCACCTGGCTTGTTTAAAACACAGACCTCCTGGGCCTCACCCCTAGATGTCTGATTCCATGGCCATGCTCAGAACGTGGGACAAAATTCCTCCTCCAGAGGCAGCTGAAGCACTTTGGTGTGGAAAGTGTTCTCCCACTTTGTTCCTGGTCTCTCATACATCTACATCCTAAGATCCTGAAAACAAGACAGTAGATCCGACGACGGGAAAAGATGACAAAAAGAGAAACTTCTTAGCGACAACCAAGCTGTCCCTGAACCCAATGCAAGAGACATCTCGATTCTACCAGGACGACAGATACTTTCCTTCTAAAAGATAAACTCCAGCTAATGCCTACACATCCGGTCAACTCAATCTTGACTAGAAAATTGCGCTAATGTTAACTTTATTTACTTATCTGTGACATAAATTTATTAGGCACTCACTACTCGCAGGGCACTGGCCTAAGTACAAGGAAGAGGTGGATTGCGTCAGGCCATGGTAGACAGTTTGCGTTGATGGCCCTAAATCTTTAGTTCTGTTGATTTTGCAGTTCCTCTCCCTAAAGAGGCAGGGTCTATCTCTCCATCCCACATATCTGCACTTGGCTTCTTATGGTCAGCAAAATGAGGTGGAGGTATGCCCACACTGGGTCTGGCCTTGGGAAGGGTTTCATGTTTCTGCTTGTTCTCTCTTGCACCTTGGCCATCACCAGGAGAAGGGCATGCCCAGGCTAGCTGGCTAGTGCTAGTGAGAGGCATGTGGAGCTGGGCCAAGTCTCCTCAGTCAATCCTAAAACATGCATGTGACCCAAAACTCGCAAGTGAGCCCAGCCAAGATCCACAGAATTACTCCCAGTGGACTCCAGACAGGTGAAACGAACAGCTATTGTCTGCCGCTGCAGTTCTGTGATTGTTTCATAGCATTCCTGTGGCAAAAGGTAACTTGTACATGGTCCCTGTTATAAAAAAATTTTTCATCTACTGGAAGATATACAGTCTGAAATAATACTAGACAATGAACAAAGGCAAGAGAAGAATTGGAAGGAGGCAAAATGTAGAATGTGGGCTGAGTATGAAACTGTCATGTTACACATTGCAAGTGGAATACAGGTATTAAGGTGGGAAGGGACCACTTCTAAATGTCACCCTTGCAACAAGGTTGGAGACAGAGATCCCAGAAGTGCCAGGAGAAATTGGCAACATGTTCCTCACTAAACGAGCACGGTGAAAATCAGCAATAATTAGCACTCAAGTCAGTGGATGATGCCTCTCTAATCCTAATTCATTTCATGAATGAGCGAGCCCTTCTTATAGTGAGTCAAAAGGTTTATTGTGAGCCAGACACTCTTGCTCGGTGAATTTCGAAGTCGCCATTCCATGTTGACCATATCCAGAGGTGAGGCTTTAGCCAGCCCAACTCGTGGAGGAAACCTCTTAAGTCACAAAGCAAAGAAGCTCCTAGAAAGACATGTCATAAATTCTGTTGGCCAAGATGGACGGCCACAGGTTGGGACCCTGGAGTGTGCCATCGGACAACTGTTTCTTCTGCCTGCAGTTTTGGCTCCCTAAGTACACGGGAGGGGAGTGAAGCTGATTTGGGGACACAGGAAACTCGTCCCCGGGAGGCACCCAAAGGGGATTCAGTTGCTGGTACTAACCTCACAGGTGTGGAGAGGCAGTGGAGGGGGCAGGCAGTTTTCCACAAAGCATGGGCAGGACCCAGGTTCTAGTCCAGCTCCACTGAGATCTCATGGAGACAAGTCACCTCCCTTCTCTGTCCTTAGTTTCTCATCTATGAAAGGAGGAAGCAATGAGGTAGGCCACCTAAGATCCACCCGTAACGACTCTCAGCCCAGAATGCTAAAACAGACCACAGAGTCCGCTAGGACAACATCTAAGGGCCTCAAATTCGCCACTGGTCCTTCCAAACTCTGTTCCGTCAGGACGTTCCAGAGCTTTGGTGTGGCCAACGCATGCTGAGAAACTTCCCACTCCTCTTGGGATACAAATATGCACACCCACACGCCATACGTATCAAGAACAAAGCAGGAAATGGCACTTCAAATGATCCCTAAATTATCTGGTCAGACACAGGAGGGAGAGGAAAGGGAAAAAAAGAAACCCAGCTCTTCAAACTCCCCCGGAACACATGCCCTTGAATTTCGCTTCCTGCTCCCACTCAAACACTTCAAGAGTTAGTTTAAATAAACGCCCGTAAATGTGATCCCGTACTGTAATGCGTAGGGCTTAACGGACCTTATTATGCTCTGTAAACTCAAGGCATGAAAGCCACAAGAGTGGAGACTCATATGCGAGGCAGGGCTGCCCAGGACAGAGGCGCCTGGCATCGGTACTGGAGAGGGAGGCTGTCTTACCCGGGCTGTTTCAGAACACTGGATGGCGCTGCCCTCTGCTGCTCCTTCCAACCCGCCCAGAGAGAACCCTGCTCCTGTCCCAGAGCTCAGGCATGGCGTCTAAGTTCACCGAGACGAGACTTTCCAGTATGCCCCAGTCTTGCGAAGAGCGAGGTCTATCGTTAATCGCTGCCCAACAGGGAGGATGGAAGGGGAAAGGACGCAGGCTGGAAAATCCCGTTAGCTCACACTGAAATCCAGGTCGGTGGTGCTCACCAGGATCACCCAAAGGAATTTTAACATCCCTGCTGCTGAGTGAGGCCACACCCCGACCTGTTAAATCAGATCTCCGGAAGGAGCAGTGTTTAAAGCTCCCCAGTGAGGGGTGCCTGAGTGGCTCAGTCGATTAAGCATCCGACTTTGGCTCAGGTCATTATCTCACGGTTCGTGGGTTCGAGCGCCGCATCAGGCTCTTTGCTGACAGCTAGCTCAGAGCCTGGAGCCTGTTTCGGATTCTGTGTCTCCTTCACTCTCTGCCCCTCCCCCGCTCACACTCTGTCTTACTCTGTCTCTCAAAAATAAATAAATCTAAAAAAATTTAAAAAAAAAAAGCTCCCCAGTGATCCCAGGGTGCAGCCAAGGCGGAGAATCCCTGTTCAAAACGGCTAAATACAGCTGAGTTGAGCCTTAATCACAGCCTGTGTGTGGGTCACAGAGCAGCTGGGGGCAGAGGTGGGATGGGCAGAGGAGTCCCAGTAGTAAATGGGCCCTACGGGAAAGGGGTAAACATTTAACAGGCCTCCAGCTGCCTAAAGATTGGCTGTTTATCCCTTGCCAGAGAAGTCAGGAGCAGCATGCTGGTCCTTTGTCGCATGCCACTTTTGGGAGCTCTCCCTGCCTTGTCTTAGTCTCGGACTTAGAATTCTAACCTAAGGAAGCCGCTGCTTTTCTCATCCCACCAGCCTCTACCTGTGGGCCTGTCTCAGATTCTATTTCTTTTTTAATGTTTATTTATTTATCTGGGGGGGTGGGGGAACTGTGAGAGAGAGGGAGAGAGAGAATCCCAAGCAGGCTCCACGCTGAACGCGGAGCTGGATGTGGGACTCGATCCCATGACCCCAAGATCACAACCTGACCCAAATCAAGAGTCGGATACTTAACTGGCTGAGCCACCCAGGCACTTCCCCGGTCTCAGATTCCCGTGCCCCTGTGGCTGTGGGGATGCAAGCTTCTCAGCCACCCCCAACCTCTGTGCATTTCCCCCTCCAGGCCTGCTGGGCATGGAGACGGCTGGGTTTGTGTAGCTGTCACCCCTTGGCACTTTTCCCTTTACCCCAAAACTCCAAACCTTCTAGACTGCATCCACCTGCAGTGTTTTAATTCGCATCCCTGCCTTTAATAGAATAACAAGAAAAATCATCGGCTGAGTCTCTCCTAAACTTTTTTTTTGTAGTAAAATATCCCTAATATAAAATTTGCCATTTTAACCATTTTTTTTTAATTGGTACACAGTTCGGTGCATTAAGTACATTTCCTTAAGTACACCACCCACTGGTGTTGATCAGGCAGCAGTTACAAATGTAATGAACGGACATTTGCCCCAGGGAACTGAAGGGTGCNAGTTACCTAAAGGCAAAGCCTCTTTGCTCAGAGCCTAATTGCACAAGTTAGTATCAGACTTTAAGCTATGAAACACCTATTCTTCACCTGCCCCCAAGACACAGTGAGTATTGTAATAGCTACATTTACTGGTGCTTCACAGGCAAATGCAAAGCTCATTAATTATGAAAAGCTCTCAGGGAGATATTATCATACCCATTAAACGGGTGAGGAAGTTACGGTAAATGACTTGCCTGGAATTGTACATCGCAGTAAACTATAAAGCCAGGATTTAAAACCAGAGGCCACCTACTTCTTCCTACTGGTCTTAGTGGTGGTCTAGTTTTTGAGTCCCTAGGGCTCAGGGTAGTGTCACTGCCTCCTGAAAGAACACATAAAACTGCCTTAAAACTGCACCAGAGGGGCACCTGGGTGGCTCGGTCCATTGAGTGTCCGACTCTTGATTTCACTCAGGTCATGATCCTGGGGTTGTGGGATCAAGCCCTGTGTCAGGCTCTGTGCTGAGCGTGGAGCCAGATTCTCCTTCCCTCTGCCCCTCTCCCCTGCTCGTGCACATGAGTTCTCTCTCTCCTTCAAATTAAAACAACAACAGAACTCTACCAGAAAGTTAAGAGAACTGATGAGATAAACCAGGAAGACAGACACATGTTGCCTTTGGTGGCCTCAGAAGAGGAGGGAGTGATTCGAGAAGCAAAGGGAAAAGGAGGAGGGGAGGGGTCTCTTCCTTTAGGACTGGCGAACTCGGAAAGCCCACAGATCACTTGGCTGTTCCCGAAGTCACACAGAGCCAGCTGGCCGCAGCGCGGGGACTGGCAGAGGGGTCCCAGGACTCAGTCTGGGGCTCCCCCCTGTGGCCCCTGCAGTACACCCAAGTCCTGATTGCATGTCCCGCTTCCCAGGATTGTCATGAAAGCTCCAATGGTGACTAGGGAGCACCTAACATTCAGGACATGGCCGCCGTCACTACCCCACCCCGGCACTCTCCCTGCAGGGCTGGCTCAGGGCGCTCTAATGGCCACGTGCACGCGTGCGCCCGCGGACACACACACGCCCCCCACCCTGTGCGTCTCCCCACTGCAAACAGGTCGTGCTGAGGGACAGCCGCAGACACAGCCAGCACGACCTCGGGAGAACAGTCCCAGGAGACTACATCTCAAAACTGAGCAGGGGAAGCGAAAGTCTATGGAAGCGTGGCCGGGACAGGGGGCTCCGTTGGGGGCTGAGCAGGCGAAGCCCGTGGCCAGCAGCACCCTGGACGGAGGGACAGGAGCTCTCTCGGGCGATGTGTGCACCAGGGCTCAGATATGAGACGGCGCAGGAAGGGAGGCGGCGGGAGAGGGATACCGAGAGAGAGAGGCTGGGCATGGGCGGTTGGAGGAGACACAGTTGGTTCCGGCAGGCTTGACAGCTGTCACACGGAAATGGCATCTGGCCTAACGGCCTCTTGTGAGAGGTGCCTTCGAGTGGTGGCTGCTGTGCTCTGGAAATCCGCGGCCTGTTTACAACACTGGTTGTGCGTGCATGCATGCGAGTGTGCGCCGGGGGCGGGGGGAGAGGCAGGCAGGCTGCCTAACGCTCCTGTCTCCCCCACTCCAGCCTCTCCCCATCAGGCCTCACCTACCGTGAAAAAGGCCCAAACCGACCAGCTCCGGAGGAGAAAGGCAAATCATTAGTGGAGCACTGATGTGCCGTAACACTCTCTTGCATTCCCATTAAACAAATACTAAACTGCTAATTGCCAAAATAGATCTCCACGACTCTGACCGAACAGGGGGAAGGGTTTATAATTACCAAGTGTGAAAATGCACAGCCTGTAAATAACCACCTCATCTGTCCTAATATGGGTGATACTGATGGGCATGAAATAAACATCAGGACCAAATGGAAAAAGCATCCACATCTCCTGTGGCCGATGTAATCGGGAGCGGCGACAAGCGTCGCTGTAGCCATGCACTTGGGGAGGGGCGAGGGGGAAAAGGAAGTGTGGCAGGCTTAGAATGCCTAGGTCCCAATCCTGATTTCCCTCCCTTGGGNCAGCAAGGTTTGGTGATGGGATAGAGGGCCTGTCTGTACCTGGGAAAGGCCAGGGTCTGAAGCAGGAAACCGGTCGGTGCACGACTCTACCTGTGCCCTTTAGCACACTGGCTGGTGAGGATGGACGGACTAGGGAGAGGGACAGTTTTGCAAAGGTGACACATTTGCTCATTAAGCCGGTGTTTCCTAAGGCTCTACTGTCGGCCTGACACAAAGAACTGCAGAGGACAGGTGAAAAAAGAATGTGGGTTTAGAGTGTCCCTTGGGCTTTCAGACGAGCCCATGCCTCAGTGGCTCCTATGCCCCTCTGTCCCCTGCCACTGGGAGGGGGACGCAGAAAGGTCTGGTAGATTTCAGACCCTACCTCTCTCCCTGGCTGCACCTGAGGAGGGGTGAGGTGACGAGCCAGAGGTCACACGGACGTTGCTGCAGCATCGCGAGCCCCAGGCCCTTCCTCTCCACCAGCCTGTGATTCTGAGGAATTTGGCCAGCCCTGCAGTGAACATTGGTAACTGAGGGAGGTTTTTCTCCTCCCAGAATCACAGACTCGGGAGACAGAGGGGACCCAGAGGTCACCTCTCCACTTCCCACCCAGTACAGGAATCTCTTCTCCAAGGCTCTTTTGAACCCTTTCTGGAGCTTCAAAGGCTCGAGGCATCTCTGCCCCGCCCCCCTGGTCGGCTGCTGAGGCCTGAATTCAGTGCACTAGCACTTAGATGCCCGAAATAGCAACTTCCTCTGATCTAAAGCCCAATTTTGGCAGACGGCAGAATCCTGTGAATGGCATGGCATCAGGCACCTGAATCTGACTGCCTAGGGCCACCAGCCCCAAAGCTCCCTAATGGGGCATTAAGGGACATCTGAGGAAGCCCCTGCTCCTTCCCCACCGGGCAGCCTGAGAGCCGATCTCCTCGGCTCCCAGGTCACTTAAGTCGCCCCCGGGATCCTGGGTCAAAGCCCCAGTTCTAACCCTGACCCAAAGACTTTATGAAACACAAGCAAATTAAGGAAAGTCTGCACTACATACTATTTTTAAAGGAACCCTGCTTTGTTACTTTTAAGTTCCCAAAGCATTTTCAAGTAATGGCTAACAAAATGCCTCCAAGAACAAAGTTCAAGTGCAGTAAGAGGCCACAGGATTCAGTTACTTGGCAAAGCTACTTCTTGTTCAGAGAAGATCAATAAAATCTTTGAGCTGAAAAAAAAACCCCAAACACAGAGGAGTCCAGCCCGAGTAGGAGTCAGTGGAGTAAAAGGAGCCTGGTGTGGCATCTGAAGTCTTGTGTTCGAATCCTGCCCCTCTGTTTCCAACTACACACCATCTCGGGCAAGGCTTTCCAGGGTGGCTCAGTTTCCTGGTGCGTAAAAGGAGTCATGATTGTTATTAACCTTCACCCCAGCTTGGGAAGTCGAAATTATTAACACAACATACAGGTAGGCACTTGGTCAGTGGTAACTGACTGCCCTTTGCTATTGCTAGTACTCCGAATACAGTGGTGGCTCAACAAATGTCTGTTAGATGAGGGCTGGGTGACGGGATGACGGACTCTGTTGTGACTACCACAAACTCCTATTTAGAGAAATCAGTACAAAGGAGTGAGGTGTAGCCTCAGAAGGGCGCCTCTCTGTATGTACTGTGCCAGATGAGTCGTACGCCAATAAAGCCTGTTTCGGAGAGCAAAGGGAACAGAAGAACCAGCCGTGGAGCATCTTGTGGCGGAGTCGTCCTCGAAATAAAAAGAAACAAACTACGGCTACGCAGCTTGGATGGAACTCAAGGGAATTATGCTGACTGAAAAAAGTCAGTCTCAAAGCTTACTCCATACCGTACGATTCCATTTCTGTAACATTCTTGAAATGACAAAATTACAGTGATAGAGATGAGCGTGGTGGTTGCCGGGGTGAGGGTGCGGGAAGGTCTCCGTGATCATGGGACACTTCCACGCCCTGACTGTGGTGACGGTCACTCTGATCCACACGCGCGATCAAATTCCAAACCACACGTGCACACGCACAGGAGTGGCTGTTAACACTGATGACATACCAGCATCGGGTTCCCGATTTTAACAGTGTGCGGTGGCTGTGGGAGATGCTATCATCGTGGGAAGCTGCAGGAAGGGGCACAAGAGCTCTTTGTACTGTGTTTACAACTTTCCGGGAGTCCTACACTATTTAAAAATAAAAGTTTATAATAAGTTTTTTAAAAACCACCAGGGGGCTCATTATTGCAAGAAATTCAGCAGCAGATCAGTTTATAATACAAATAATGATGCCCTAATTTCTCTTAATTTAGATCCACTAGGCACATAGAAGTTACACTTAGAGTAGAGAGACGGATCCCTTAACCCGTACCTTGTGTTTGGCACTGACACACAGCACTCTGGGATGTTATTTTGTCACATAAGCATCGGTGTTGATGGATAGTCCCTACCACCCCCTTCTTATCTTCCCTGGTACCCAGCATACTTCATGCACAGCTCTGCAAACCCACAACACCTGCTTGCGTAACTAATACAAAAATGAGTGCACACTGTTTGCTGATTGAGTTTCAGAAAGATTTTGCAGGATAAAGAAAAAGACTTCATAGTCTTTTGACTAGACTCAAGTCTAGTGGTTTCCAAAGTTTCTGTTTCTTTCTTTCTTTCTTTCTTTGTTTCTTTCTTTCTTTCTTTCTTTCTTTCTTTCTTTCTTTCTTTTTTTAAAGCCATCAATATGCTCTCCTTCATTTTTGAAACACGAATATTATGGGTCTGGTGATATTTCATACGCCAACAAATTATACCTACTACTATGTTTGAGGTGTGGGAATGCATTTATCAGTACTCACCATAAGTGTAAACGGGGGCTGCTGGCAGCGTGAGGTGACCAGGGACCTAGCAGGTTAGGGGACATTGTCTAAAACAAGCACACCCAAGGGGCACCTGGGGGGCTGAGTTGGTTAAGCGTCTGACATCAGCTCAGGTCACCATCTCAGTGTTTGTAAGTTTGAGCCCCGTGTCAGGCTCTGTGCTGTCAACACTGGAGCCTGCTTTGGATCCTCAGTTTCCCTCTCCCTCCCCTGCCTGCGTGTGTGCTCTCTCACTCACAAATAAATAAACTTAAGAAATAAAATAAAAATAGGGCAGCTGGGTGGCTCAGTTGGTTAAGTTTCTGACTTCGGCTCAGGTCATGATCTCCCGGCTCCTGAGTGAGCCTCCTGTCGGGGCTGCTTCAGATTTTGTGTCTCCTTCTCTCTCTTTGCCCCTCTTTCTCTTGTCCTCTGTCTCTTTCTTTCTCAAAAATAAGGAACCCTTTTAAAAAATTCTTTTCTTTTCATTTTTCTTTCCTTTCCTTTTTTGTGTCTTTTTCCTTTCCTTTCCTTCCCTTGTTTTAGGTACTAGTAGATTTTTTTTTTGAAGGACGGGCATACCTCCTCTTACTGGGGCTCCACTTTCTGTTACTTCGCAGATACTGCAATCTTTACAAGTGGGTTCGTGGCAACACTGCGAAGAGCAAATCCTATGGGCACCATTTTTCCAACAGCATTTGCTTACTTCGTGCGTCTGTGTCACGTTTTGGTAATTCTCACAATATTTCAAACTTTTCCATTATCATCATACTTGTTATGGTGATCTGTCATCAGCAATTATGACTCACTGAAAGTTCAGATGATCGTTAGCGTGTCTTAGCTAGTATCTCTAAATATTATTTTCTTATATTTAATAAAGTTCATTTATCTACTAAGTATTAAATACATTTAGTTTATTAACTTCTTCAATACATTTTATTTTGTGTAATTAATTTATGTTTTGAATCAAAAAAGTATTTTAATTTTTTTGCTTATTTTTGAGAGAGAGAGTATGAATGGGGTAGGGACAGAGAGAGAGAGAGAGAGAGCGAGCGAGAGAGAGAATACAAAGCAGGCTCTACACTGTCAGTGAAGAGCCCGATGTAAGGCTCAAACTCATGAACCATGAGATCATGACCCGAGCCAAAATCAAGAGTTGGACACTTAACCGACTGAGCCACCCAGACACTCCTAGAAAAGTATTTTTTTAAGTAAGGTATGTACAGTTTTTGTTTGGATGCAAAGTTACTGCACACTTAAGAGACTACAGGATAGCGTAAGCATAACTTTTCTATGCACCAAAAAACCAAAAAGTTCATTTGACTCGCTTTCCTGTGACCCACGATGTGTCTGAAATGTGCCCCTCATGAGGTGAACCTGAGGACCCCACATTCCTGCTGCTGACCCCTCTGGCCTGCTCCTGATGCCCAAATGATAACTCATATCTCTGCAAACGAGTATGGACAAAAAACCCTTCCCACTGAATTCCCAAGCCACACACCTCCCTAAAGGGAGGGAAAAAAAGGAGGAGAGAGAGTGAAAACCCTCATCTACCCTTACCAAAAAAAAAAAAAAAAAAAAAAAAAAAAGGTACCAATTCAAGCTGCTTCAAGACCCAACAAGCATTTTTTTTCTTTCATTTATTTCTACATCAACACTCTGAAGGATAAAGATCTTTCTCATTTCAAGAGCTGTCAATTTGCTTCAGCGCCATGTGTTTCTCATCCGTTTGAGGTAAAGAGGAATTACGAAGCAGGCAAATGAAATAATGCACCGCAATCTAACGTATTTTGGCAATTCAAATTGGGACCAGGGAAAGAGGAAATTAAACGGGGACGACAGGCCACCGGGCACACCTGTGCTGTGCCCCACGGCCCGCACTGCCTCTTCCCTGCACTCGCCAACTCTGTGATTTGATGAAGTCTTCAGTTCTTCGCAGAAAACTGTCCTATTTGCAGCACCCCTAATTCTTCAAATCATTTCTACATGTTGCACAACTCATACAATATTTTGCTTTCTGAAGCAGAAAAACCTCTTAGCTGCTGGAGAAGTGTCAGGTGCTGTAACTTTAAATACCCCTGTGAAACAGCGCAGAAGCCGGCAGCACGTTCGGTAGACATACTGCCCTTCCCCACATAAATTAACAAAGACAAATGCTCGCCACACGCCAGACTGTGAGAAATCCTTACACCGTCAAGCCCAAGGGTTCTATTACAACAAACTTCATAAATAAAAGGAAGCCTTAATTTCTTCTTGTGGTCCTCCCTCTGCCAATGAGGAGGGCCCATGAAGATTTTGGGCTAATTTATTTACAGCTCCTTTTGTGTTTAATTGAATTGCTCCTCAACTGCTCAGATCTGTAATTTCCCCCTCTTTAGCTTGGCGCTGGGGATTTTTGAGAGAATGACAGGAATTTCCAGGGCCAAGATGGTGCTGTGACACTCAGGAAGCTGCCCTTGACCATTGTAAGTGAACCACAAGGAGTCGGCCAGAGGCTGTGAGAGCCCAGGGACTGGACTCTTTTGAGATCCCAGAGTAAAAGGATCCGCCCACCCCACCCCTGCCCCTAACCACCACCACTACCAAGGTGAAATCAAATGTTAAACGAGGCAGCGGGCCTATGGTACTGTCTCTGGCAGAATCCCATCTGACTCTAGGTTTAAAGCAGGCACGGCCATTTTTCTGCCAACGATGCAGGAATCCATGGTGTTTACTGAGGCACTAGGACCCGGGCCCCAGCTCTGCCAATGGGACGCATCTTGGCAGCAGAGACCCGTGGGAAAAGCCAGTGCTCAGGAGTCTACTCCCTGGGCTTCAATGCTGGCTCCACTGTTCACTAGCTGTGTGACCTTGGGCAGGTTCCTCAACCCTTCTGTGCCTCATCTTCACCTCTGAGTTGCGACCTACCTCACAGTTGCTATTCTGAGCATCCACGGAAGGTCATTCTCAGGTAGCCTTCTGGCACAAACGAAGAGCTAGACAGCCATCCTCCGTTACTATTATCGCCTCAGTGAGCCGGTCAGGAGAAATGTCTAATGGTCACTGTCCTTCGGGCGTTTCCTATTTCAACTGCTGGGATGCTCACGCCAAGGGAAATGAGAACCAGTGGAGAGGGTGGCTTTACCCGAACGCTCTAGGCAAGGAAGTGCCGAGGGTGAAAGGGTGTGCTGGAGCCGTCCAGCCTCCCGACCCACACGTGAGCACCCACATCCTGCAACAGGGAAGCACACGTGTGGCACACCAGCTGCAAGGAGCAGACCGGTGTGCCCAGCACGCTCAGGCAGGGCCTCCGCCATTGGCGGCCTAGTCCTAATGAACACTCTTCAGCTTCAACGTTCCGTGGGGAGGAAATGAACTCACGGAGTTGCTCACCCTCTGGACCTGAGTGCGACGAGCCTCTGTGCCATCCTGCACGCACCTGAGGGGTGCCTGTCACCAGATGCCAACAGATCACAAGAGCTTCAGAGGCCTGGTCTTCTGCTACACTGGCCCAGTGACGGGGCTGGATGAGTGCCCTTCACTCAGCAGATCGGCAGCCCCTCACTCAGAAAGAAAGCAGTCTGTGAGGGGGTGGTGGGGCTACCTTTAAAATTCATTCATTCTTTGGGGGCGCCTGGCTGGCTCAGTCGGTTGAGTGTCCGACTTTGGCTCAGGTCATGATCTC
Source organism: Crocuta crocuta (assembly GCF_008692635.1). Classification (NCBI taxonomy): domain Eukaryota; kingdom Metazoa; phylum Chordata; class Mammalia; order Carnivora; family Hyaenidae; genus Crocuta; species Crocuta crocuta. Next base: position 545,630 of record NW_027529669.1, read on the forward strand.
CCAGTATGTGAGTTCAAGCCTCGTGTCAGGCTCTGTGCTGACAGCTTGGAGCCTGGAGCCTGCTTCCGATTCTGTATCTCCGTCTCTCTCTGTCCCTCCTCCGCTTGTGCTCTGTCTCTCAAAACTAAATAAATGTGTAAAAAGAAATTCTAAAATTCATTCATTCATTAAAAAAAAATTCATCCCATCAACACATATTTCCCGTATGTCTACCATGTGGAGCACAAAGCTTGCCCATGAGGAAGACCAGACTCCTGCTCCTGAGGTCCCAGGGGACAGACCAGGGCTGCTAGATTGGTGACAAATGGTCAAAGAGTCGCGTAGCCCCCTGCAGGGCACACACAGACATTTTGTAGTCTTTAATCATTCCTTTGTGCCCTCTGGGGCTCTGGAAACTCAAAGCAAAAATGACACTAGAAGAGACAGTTTGTTACCGAAATGGCAGGAGAGCGTTCTGGGCAAAGAGGCACCACGGACTTGGGCAGAGGGTCTGGAGGGACAGTTAAGCCAAGGGGGCAGGGCAGGGAAACCAGCGGAAAGCCCGGGGATAAAGACTGTATCACCCGAGGAAACGGCATCGCTGTGGACAACAGAACAAGGTAGAAAGGAACCGGCCTCCACAAGGCGACACCAGACCGTGGAATAGATGATGGCGTTCTGAGCTGATGACACTAGAGTCCCATGGCCTAGAATGCCGAGGAGGCTCCATCCCCTGCAGGCCCTGTCTCAGGCATTCGGGAAGGAGGGAGGACTTTTCTGGCTCATTGAGCTTCTCCCCTGTCTCTGGGTGTGGAGGGGTAGGGCAGGGAGGTCTACTCTATATATTTGAGTGAGCAGACCACCACTCTACTTTTTATTATATTCATTTCTCATTCAGAGTTCATTCACGTGCATTCCCTGCTCCACGGATCGGTACCCTCAAGGGCCATGCTCCTCCTGGAGGGGAGGCGCCCTGCAAGCAGGGCCCTTCCAGATCCCTCCCAGGGCTCCTCCAGGGACTCCGAGGGCCATGCTGGCCAGCCCAGTTCTGGTGCCAGACCAGGAGCCAGCATACATCACAAGCGGCTCTGTCCCTGCCTGCTCATGGTGGTGACGTCCTCCAAAGAGTCAAGGCTGAGCAACACCTCTTAGTCTCTCATCACCAAAAAAAATTCCAGGGACAAAAGCATCTGTTTGCTGGGCACAGGGGCAGGCCCACCTCCACCCCACCTCCAGGAGAGCGAGATGGAGAGCAGCCAAAGCAGGAGGAGGGCTGACCTTGGGGATTTAAACCGTCTGCTCCTAATCCTGGTTTATGTGCTGAGGCTAAAGCCAGAGAAAAACGCAATGTACCGTAAACCTATTTTTTTAAAGGCACTTCCGGATGCACGTACCTGCCTCGGCCAGGTCTCGCAGCATCAGAGCTTGCACAACTTGTAAAGCTGAGGGGGTGTTCAGCATTATTTATGACCTCACACCAGTGAGTCAGAGCCTGTGAGCACCTTGCTATAAAGCTTCAGGGTGGGAAGCGAACGGAAGGCTACGTGGGGGCGAGCCACCATTCCCAGCACTGCCCTGAGCCGTGTCACCAGAAGGCCCCAGGGCCCCAAGCCCACTCCTCACCCAGGACCACCCAAACCAGCCCCCAACGAAACCCCACCACCCAAGAGGCTGCAAGTCCTAGGGGACTGATGCAGAGGAGAGAAGAGACGCCTTGATTCATGAATGGACGGACAATCAGCGAGCATGTGGCAGCCCCGGGATGTGTCCCCGAGGCACCTTCTCCATCTCCCACACCCTAGCTGCAGACGCAGAAACAGACATTTAACATCAAAGGACCAAAACAGCAGCTCATTGTCGCAAACGGCAGTGCCAGGACGAGAGGAACAGAGAAGTCACCGTTCGGCCAATCTTCGGGCGTGGCTTCCTAGGAGAAGATGGAACGGAGCCAGATCTTGAAAGAAGAGAAAGTTCCGAAAAGCCAGAGAAGATTTTGGGAAAGTGTCTGTAGCCAGGAGAGGTGGGGGGGNGGTGGATTTCATTTGGTTGGAAATGCGCTGGGTCTGGAGTTCAAGAAGGAGCAAGAGAAAGCAGGGTATCCCCAGGGTGTCAAGATTTCCAGGCATCACCTCCTGTGACTTAATATCCTTCCCTCTGGGACGCCTGGGTGGCTCAGTCGGTTAAGCGTCCGACTTCGGCTCAGGTCATGATCTCACAGTTCGTGGGTTCAAGCCCCGCGTCGGGCTCTGTGCTGACAGCTAGCTCAGAGCCTGGAGCCTGCTTCGGATTCTGTGTCTCCTTCTCTCTCTGACCCTCCCTTGCTCACGCTGTCTTGCTCTCGCTCTCGCTCAGAAAAAAAAAAAATCCTTCCCTCTGTGGGCGGGAAAATGTGGGGTGTGTGTGCTCCTGGAGCACTCCCCCTCACTCCGTTCTGGTCAGGAGAAAAATATTTAAGAGAAACACTCTCTAGACAGCTGAAAGCTCTCCCTCGCCAGCCCAACTTAGTTATTTATCGGAGTGCTTCAGTGAGGTTATTTTCAGACTCGCACATGAAATAGTAATACTTAGCACTTGCAATTCATCTCCTGAGCAGTTTGCGTTAAGTCGGCTCACTGATGCTCCACACCCTCAAGGAGCAGCACTTTACCCCATCTCTCAGACGGGAAGACAGGGGCAGGGCTGCCCAGGATCCCCATGGCTTTCTGCAGCGAAAGACCCGGTGCCAGTCTGACCCAGGTGTACTGTGACCTGGACCCTGCGCCCTTTCCAATGAAGAGGACAGAGTCTCTGTTTTAAAGGGCCCAGGGATAGCCCCATGGCCTCTGAGCGCTGCTGCATTTGCAAGAACAAGAACGCAGCCCCTGCGGCCCCTCAGCCAGCCAGGTGCATGCCCCCTTTCACCGGGCATCACTGCCGTCAGCAGGTGCCCACTCCCCCCAGGGTCACATCTGCCCCCTCGCCAGCCCCACTCATAGCACTGGCGTCTCTGAGCTGCGCTCTCCTTTCCCATGTGACTTCAGTCTTGCACATCTGACACCATCCAGGACTGAAGCACCACTTTCTGGGACAAGGTACAGGCTTGGAGCAGAAGCTTTCTGAAGAGGACTTACATCCCGTGGTGTGGTTCTTCCTCTCTCCCGAAAAGACACACCTCCAGGCTTCTCCACAGCAAGCATCACACCATTCAGGTCCTACGGAGGACCCAAAATTTAGCCCTCAGGTGGATTTGGCATCCATCGCTTCAAAATGAGAGTTAAGGTACCTGTCATTTGAGTCCCGGCTTTATTAGTCCTTCAGGTGGCACCTGGGTTGATTTTCTTGGGGTCAGGAAGGGAAGAATGGACTATCAGTGTAGACACCTCACCTTCTGTGCACTGCAGGGGACAGAACTCTGGGAAGTCCAGGCGGGCAAGGGCAGCCGATGAAGGGACAGCGTGGTCACAGCATGTGGCCCCAGATGGCAGGAGACTCCCAATCAATGCAGAACTGTGTGTCCAGCCCATGGGGGTGGCTTTCCCGGAGCTGCCAGCCACCCACTGCCCCCAGGGACCGGAGTGAGTGAGGATGTAGCCAGGGTAGCCCCCGCTCTGTCCTGGCCCCTGCTGTTCCCAAGGACAGCCTCTGCGAATGGACAGCAGGAGTTCCGGAAGGGCACTGGACCTTCACCAGCTCACCTATGACCTTGGCCTTCTGCCTGACGTCAGCTGGCTTAGTCCAATGTCTAATGTGCAGCAAAGATGAAACAAAATACGACCTCCATCATGTTGCTTAATAAACAGACACACCAGGCTGGACACCAACTGGTCATCATCCCCCTTCAGGGAACTCATAGTGAAAGGCCTGGTCTTCGTTCACTAAGACTTCAAATACTTTCTGGGGTGGGGGTGGGGGATTCCCTTCTAGTCGGTTCCCAAGTCATGCAAGACAACCAGTCTCATTATTTTATAGTCCTGTTGCATGTCGGTCCAAAACCAGCATAATCAATCTTGGCCACAAGTCATTTGGAGCTCAGGCTGGTGGTGGTTTCCAAAAATCACAACCACTTTCAAAGGCTAAAGATTTATCACCAGTGAGGATATTCAGAAGAAAATGCCACAGAGTCTGAATATGACTTCACAGTGAGAGCTTTGAAAACGCTCAGAGCAAAGGCGAGATCTTTGGAATAAGTACACAGACTCCCACTTTGAAGAGGACACCACTGCATTTGTAGGAAAAAGCCCTGGTCTTAATGCTTCTAGTCACTGGCGGAGGGAGAGGGAGGAGAAAGAAAGGCAGAGGCAGGGGTGGGAGGGAGAGGGAGAGAAATGCAGATAGAGGGAGACAGAAACTGACACAGATAGACTCCCACAGAGAAACACAGAGAGGAGAGACAGACAGACAGACAAAGACTGTCTCATCATAAAACGATCTTGGGGGTGAAAAGAAGGAAGAGAAATAGGAAAGGATGTTCCATAGCCCCATACCAAATGAATTATGAATTCAACTGTAAGAAAACATTCACCATTTTGATGTACGACAACATTAGCATCCTCAGGATGTGTTTAGGAAGCACCAGGAGGTTTGAGAGTCTGGGCCGGGCCCACACTTGCTTGCCAATCACTCCACAGACCACCCCTACCCCCCCGCCCCCTGGCCCCAGCACACATCACTTTCCATGCATTTCCTAGCTGTCAGAGACCTGTCGTCCTCACCTAGTGGCCCAGGCTACCCTGTGCCCTGTACCCTGTATGCCAAGGAGGGCGCAGGAAGGTTTCCCCTCAACATGCATGCGACACAGGGTCCAGTTTTGCTCAGTCTCATCCAACAGGCTGAACACATCCAGATGTTCTGGCAGCCGGCGAGAGCACGGCAGAGCCCCTCAGACCGCAGCCTGGCCGGGCGGGCAGCCTTCTCCCCGTGCCCCCTGAGGCCACGGGACATCTTCATGCAGAATGGCCACTCCTCAGGGGGAGTGAGGGGAACAGGGGATTCCCGGGGGACAGGGCACTATGTGAGAGCCAGAGAGAGGAGACCAGCAGCCAAGAAGAGCAGTGAGGTTGATCCACTCTCAGGACATCTGGAAAATGAAACAGGCCGCACGCCATCTTTATCACATCCCTGCGCAGACGAATACGCCACGGAAAGTTACAGAGCTCTCTCATCTACCGAATGAGCCACGGCAGCCCCACCGGTTTTCCCTGAGTCCTCAGGCCACTCTGCCTCGGGCCGCTTGTCCTGAGAAAGGCTTTCAAAGGGAAGGCATCGGAGCACCGGAGCACAGGATGAGGCTAATTGCTGGTGAGGTCTCACCCCAGATGGACCCAGGTGAGGACATCTCAAAAGAAAATGTCCAACCTTCCCTGGCCGCTGAGCTATCTCAGGTTTGCCCACTGTCCCTTCTGTATGTGCCTGCTGGGTCCGTGCAATGATAAGATGCATATTACATTAGGACGCTTCCTCATGCATGAAAGTCTATTTTAAAGAGAGTCTGGAGGAGGGGGACCAGGCCTGAGGAGGGGAAGTTAAAAGGAAGGCTGCTTTATTTCAGAAAAGTCTCCACGACTGAATAAAACTGTGCTTTACCTGCAGAGGAAGACTCATGAAAGTTTCTCTCTGGTTCCAGAGAAAGAGACCCACACCCACAGAATTCCAGGTACTTTTATTTCCTTATTTGCTTTTCACCTTGTGGCCCCCCCCAACCCCGACTTACACACCAGCTCTTGAATAAATATACGACAGCAAACCACAATGCCGTCCGACCCTGCCAAATAAGTACGAACACAGCCTGATCTTAAGATTCACTCTCTTTGGGCTTGACTTCCCCATGCAAAACAGCACAAGCCCCGAGAGAAGGAAATTTAAGCTTTATTCCCTCGTTCATCTTTCCCTCTTCCAAACTACCTGCCCTCTTCTGTCATTTCTTCCCTTGATAGGACCTCTGCCTCACCTTTTGCTTGCTTTTTCTACACCCTTCATAGATGCAGGGCATTGCTGCCATAGGTCTGGATCTGACACAAAATGACCAACTTCCTGGGAGCCCTGACCACTCTTGCTCCTCCCTAAATATTTCCATTCAGTATGAAACTTTTCCTGAAAGTCCGCTTCAAGCCCTCCATGTGTCCGAGTGCCCCCAGGGAAACGTCCAAGCACTCCTGGCCCGGTACCAGCTGGCTTCAACTCCACCCTCCAGCCTCACGTCTCTCTGTCCCCAACAAATGCCAGTCCCCTGGCTCCTCACTCTCTCCTGGGTCTCCACCAGCCGCCTTCGTCCACCCGCCATGGTGTGGAGAACAGAAGAAAGCCAATGAGGAAATCCATGAGGAGACCCCCCCAGGGAGGCCAGCTCTGGGAGCTGTGTTCTGAGGCCATGATGGCTGGCCACACGGGCTTGGGAGCTCTCAACGGGGAGGCTGGTGCTGAGGTCTCAGGCGGGGAGGGCATTACAGGAAGAAGGCCTGAGAAGGCGGCCACCCAGACCTGTTACCTTTCTAATATCATGCAAAAGAGACCGACGTCTGGGGACTTGCAGAGATCTGAGTTATTGGTCAAGGGAACAGGAAGTTTCAACAGAAACCTCTCTCCTGAACCATAAGCACCTTGTGAACAGGGACTCACCCCAAAGCAAGGGCTCGTGACTATTTTTCGGCTGATTGACAGCTGAAGGGCAGCTCTGGGGACTGAGCAATGGCCCTGGGACTTTCAAGACCTGGACCCTTGCTGATATGTGAAGTGACCTTGGACTAGTTGACAAATGTACCATGCTTCATTTGTTACAAAGGAAGGCTTGCAAAACATTAATTTTTTAACACGTGTATTACATATACATAAAAGAAACTGCCGTTAAGCAAAACAGAACAAAATACAAATCGCCATCGGTAACACTGTGGTGTTGATCTTTCCAGACCTTTTCCTGGCAAAATGTCTCTGTGACTGTGTGTGGCTACATTTTTCATTAAAACCCCCCAAAAAAGGAGGGGGAGGAATTAACGGGGAGATAGAGTAAAGAATACTTACTAAAGTTACTTGCTAACTCCTCATTTCCTGAATGATGAAGATTTCATCTCCAAGTGTGTATCGCTGTTTGGTAGCGGAATATTACAAACCCAGCCAGGTACTTTGATCCCTTAGACTCCCATCTGTCTTTAAGCCACCCCTGAACTGTGATTTATATGACAGCTTGGGAAAAGCCAAACGGGGACAATCAATGGAACAGACGGGAGACAGGCCCGGTGAATGTGCATGAATTAAAAGGAAAACTCTATTGTAATAGGAACAAGATTCTAATCACTACACCTAATTACAAAGAGGAGTAAATCAGTGAAAAAAAAATTAAGTGTCTCACACAGAACAAACAAAGCAATTAGTCACAAATAGAAGCACAGGGTTCGGTGAGCAAGCTGGAGCCCAGACCCAAGCCACCAGCTGCACAGCTGCTCCTAAGGGCGCAGCAGGGTGGAGGCTGGGCCGGAGGGTCAGAGCTGGGGAAGAGGGCAGGTGACAGGGCTCCCCGTCCATGTGTGCCCACACGTTTGCACACACACGGCCTCCTCAGCACCTCTGACCACAGAAGAGACCCACCGTTACCTACTGGAAGAGACCTAAGCCCGGAGCCCACACTCTCCTGGAGGGCAGAATAATGACTGGGGACTTCCTGTATGACAGAGCCACCTCCTTCGTTCTCTGTCCCCCATCCCTCCGGGCAGTAAGAAGAGCAGCGGATGGTTCTTACTACCCAGTTATTACCCAATCACTGCACCCCAACACCACGCTACTCATTTTACGCCGTGGTCTGCTTGAATTCTCTCCCTCCCCCTCTCAGGGAGGTACTGTTATCATCTCCATGTATCAGTGCTGAAGCTGAGGTCTAGAGGATTCAGCCGCTTGGCCACACCCACCCTATTTAGGGGGAGCAGTGCCTTCATTTAAACCCCACAGTGGACGTCGGGGTCCACGCTCCTCAACTCCTCACCACGGCACCCTGTACCATGGGTAAAGGAGTGCCCGGCCAGCCACCCCGCAGTAAGAAGCGAGGTGTCAACGTGCATGCGTCATGAGGTGTCATGTGGTGTATGCAGAAAATGTGGTAAACACAACTGTTGACTCTTAGCTGTTCTCCTCTTCACCCTCCCTGGCCTTTCCCCCAGGGTCCCTCCCAGAGGGTCCCTGGACAGGTCCTACCCCATGGCAGGCTCGTGCACACCCCACGCTCTGCAATGGCCGTTAGCTGGGAGGGGAGGCTTTCTTGAGGGGGCTGTAGGACGAAAGCCCTCCAGGCGTCGTGGCCGTCCTCGGACTCGGACCCACACAGCCAGTAATGGAGGGGAGTGAGTCTGCAAACGCACACACATCTGTCACAGGTTCATCTGGTCACCCCGAGGAACTTTCCTGAGCATGCCGGAATCTGTCTGAGGCACTGAGAGGTGGGGAGGAACGTCCCAGCCCTGTGAGCACAGGCTGAAGAGGGCAGGGCAGGGCAGTGTGGAGGCAGAGCCACCATCAGGGACTAACACAGGCCCCTTAACCCCCCACGGCCAAGGGAGGAGGGAGGGAGGCAGACGGAGAGCAAGTAGGGTCCTTGTCGATGGAGCTTCCTCCCGTCGCTCTAAACTAGATGATAACACAAGAGCTTCTGGGGGAAGTGCTTAAGGGGGAAAGAAATGATATTAGATGAGGTGGAAATATACAAATGAGGCTGGCTTCTGATGCTGCTAGTATTATTATTATTGATTAGTCTTTTTATATAAAGACCCCAGCCAAGCCTGTCCTCCTCTGAGTGCACTTGTCATAAGAGCTGACAAGACAGAGCTCTGGGTAAAGCCTGGCCATCACACACACTGTTCCTACCCAGGTGGCCCTTCCTCACCTAACAGTGGTGGCCAAACACTGCCTGTCCTACCAAGAGGGCACATGCCCAACCTCTAATCAAGAGCCGAGGACTCTACCCCCTCTCTCCTTTATCCTACGTGAGTTTGTGACTCACTTAAGTTCTATGACTTTCAAGGCCAGGTCAGAAAAGGCAAAGCCACTTCTGCCTCATTTGCTCCAATGCTTATGCTGAATATCCCAGCTACCATCTAAGGAGTTGGGCTGCCCCGAGGCCGCCATGATGTGAGGAAGCTCAAACTAGCTCATGAAGACAGACCAGGTGGAGAAGCCCTGAGACCACACAAAGAGAGAGACGGAGATGCTTGGCCAGCCTTCTGTTGTGCCAGCCACGGTCTGACCACAACCTCATGAGACCCCCACTCAGAACCACTCAGATGAGCTCCTCCCAGATTCCTGATCCACAGAAACCATGAGAGATAATGTAATGATTGTTGTTTTAAGCCAGGAGGTTTCAGGGTGATTTGTTATACACCAACAGATAACCGGAACACCACGCATGTGAAAACATGCTGGAACTTGAGAGGTAAATATTAAGAGCTACTGATGCTATAATAACTTTTACCATGATTTCCTGTTCAAATCTGCCCTTGATTTTGTCTTTGGAAAAGTATGTACGTCGGGGTGGGGAGAATGCAGACAGATTTCTTTTCAGCCTCTGTGAAAAAAAGCCCAACTGTCACCAAACGAACGGTGTCAATCTGCAAAATGGTATCTCAATGCACCTAGTAGCATACTTTTAGAAACACGATTCCATGAACTAATTCAACAGTGCCTTGCAACAGGAGACTCTTCCCACAACAGAGCCAGGCGAACGCTCCGCAGAGACCCTCAAGGCCATGAGCCCTGCGTTGTGTAGAGGAGCTGAGTCTCCCTGTGTGGTGCAAGGCAGCTCCCCCACCTCATCAGCCCACAGGCAAAGCCGAGAATTGCTGCGACATTTCTGAAGAACGTCTGAAGAACATTTCTGAAGAGTGTGGCCTTCCACTCACTCTCCACACTGGGTGGGGGAGATCTCTCCACCAACCACAGAATGAGCATGCCGGGGTGGCCAGGTGCCTCGTGGCTCAGAACCACGGCTCTCCTATTCCCATCACCGTACTTCCTAGGAGCAAATTGAGATCGTAAGGCCGTCAGCGGCCTAGGCGCTCATCATCTTGACAGATACTTAGCTATTCATTTAAAAACAAGCGAGAGAACAAGCGTCAGCTGTATTTTTTAATTACTCCTGGATAGAACTGGGAATGCTTTGGCATAATTGGGGTATTGAGATTTTTTTCCCCCTCTTTGAAGGGCTTTTTGCAGCAAGACAAATACTGTGTTTATTCTAATTAAAACCAAACCGTCTTTTAAATTATCTTAGCAACGGAAAGGCAAAGGGGCAATGGCCATTTATTTTTCATCAGGTGCAGGGGTCATAATTAGCAGGGCTGGTTCTGCCATGAAGGTGTGCACGGATCTCCACTGAGTCTCTTCTCTTGTTCATAAAATGGGGGACATGAAGGAAATTGCCCATGATCCCTATGGCTCCAATGTAATGCAAGGCCATCACTCTTACCTCCCGTCACCCCAGCCCTGTGGGGTATACAAGGTACCACGGACCAACACCCCTAAAATAGGGAGTATTTCAGGGCACCTGGTGTCTGAACTCCTCACTGGCTTCCCTGAGAACCTGTCCAACGAAGCCATGATCTTCAACCATCCACATGTACACGGATCACCAGGTGACCCTGGTAAATGCACAGTCCCGAGTCACCTTCTGAGAGCATGACTTAGTAGTTCTAGAGTGGGGCCCAGGAATCTGCATTTTAGATAAATGCAGGTCTAGTTGAAAAGCATGGCCTTCAGAGGCCAGAAGGCTAGTCTCAAATCCTGTCCACTTAACCTTGAGCAAGGTCTTCCACGTCCCTGAGCCTCCCCATTCCGAGGAAGCACAGCCTCTGCCTCCACTTCCTGGTGCACTCAGCTGCCCAGTGCAGCCCTGTTCCTTTCTCGCTCCACGATGGGGAACTGCAGAGTGGCTCTTCCCAAAGCACCAGGGCAACCACCTCTCAGAGGAACGGCTGGACAGGAAGAGCCCTACCGACTGCAAAGGGCCGATGACAGTGCCTGGACCATGTGACGTGGTCTGAGCTAACAGTAAAGGTGCGATGAGGGCTGAAAGCTGCTCCCAGCACAAGTTGTAACTGTATACCTGGCAGCTGGAGAATCCAAAAAAACAGAAAACAAGCCAGAAAAGGATGATTATGGTCCGTGCCCCCCAGACCTGACTCAACCCCAGAGGAAGACGGATGCCCTGACGAGACTCGGAGCCGGGGAGACGGGCTGCCCAGGGCACTACTGCTGCCCACCCCCAGCCCCGTCCTCTGGGAGCACACGGGGCGGCGGCCATCCGCAACCAGGCACCTGGGCTAGCCACAGCCGGGCTCTGCCACCAAATGGCTGCCGGAGCACATTAGCGCGCCTCCTCCACTTGTCAAAACAATTAGGCTCTGGAAGGTGGAGGCGGCACTGCAGCCGAGAAAACGCAATCAATGTATCAAGCGCGTTCATCAGCTTCGTGGATGGTGTGACAGGGCTGGGAGGGCCAGGGACCTAAACGGGGGGCTAAGCGATGGGGCTGTTCACCTGGGGACAGGGGAGTCATTAAAACTACCTGGCAGAAACCTAAAACGTGGGAGCATCCCACAGCCAACGGATGACAAAAGGTCCCGGAGCCTGTGGATCCGCAGGACAAATGGCCAGCCCAGCTCGGGAGGAGGGAGGGGGTCCGGGAAGTCACTGGTGACCGACAAGCTAGCCCTCCTGCTACTCGGCTCCAGTGACTACCCGTATTATGCCGAAATGACACAAGTGACAATAATTAAGCCCGGATCTCTGTGGATCGTTTGCCGTGATAATTCCACCTTTGTAATTCAGCTTCAGATAAACCCCTTTTGTTCTGCCTTATAACACAGATTCTAGTATCATTCAAGTATATTAACTGTAGCCTATTACTGTCACAAAAAATGCTCCCTGAGCCATAGCAAAAGACTCCCCAGACAAAACTTTATGTCATGTTAATCCAAGCTTTAATAACTATGAGGATATATAACTGTATTCTAATTGTGCTCTGCGCTCCTGCATACAAAAACAGAAGATATCAAAAATGACAGCGGCAGATCTCTTCAAGTAAAAAAACGTCAATTCCCCACTCGGGGTGCCGGGAGGCGGGGGTGGAGGGATGTGTGTTTATACGGGGGAAGAAGCAATCTGGGGCTTCGGAAGGTAGAGAAGACTTTGAGGCTCGTGTGGGATCACCAGCAGTCAATGTCACCAAAGGTTGAAGAGCAAGGCCTTCAGAGGCCGGGCTGTAGACGACAGTGGAAACCAATCACGGCAGCTTGGGGGTGGGGATGGGAGACTGGTCGGGAGGACAAAGTCAGAGATGTGCAGGGGAAACAGAGAAGCAGAAGGGGACTTTCCAACATAGCTGTGGGAACTCCATGTTTTCGATGTGGTTTAGACACTGACTCAGTGGAGGACCCTGGCCACGCCATCCCCGCCGTGGGCCTCCCCTTCTTTCTCAAAGGTAGGCATCGGGCCAGACACAGAGTAGATGTGGTGTGGCCACCCCCTTGCCTCCTTCAAGCCCTCTCCCTGCGCTCAGTCTGACCACCTGGCATACAACTGCAACCCACCCCAGTGCTCCCGGTCTGCCCCTGTCCCCCTCACCTTGCTCTGCTGCTGTTCCTTCTAAATGATTCTTTTCATTTTTAACGTGCTATATGATTTACTTCCTTGTTCTACTCGCTGTTTACCGTCATGGCTCCCTCCGCGTGAATTCAGCTCCACATGGACTAGGGTCTGTGTCTGTTCTGTTCACTGATGTGTCCCTGGTGTCCAGAGACAGGACCTGGCACATGCCATGTGCCCAAGGAGCGTTTGCTGAATGATTGGGTGCCCTGGCCAGGGTGGCCCTGGGCATGTGGCCCCGGACAAGGTGCTCGAACTCACTGAGCCTCAGTTTCTCCAACTGCAGAGAGAGGCAGAGGGTCCTACATCTCCGTGTTGCCGGGAGGAAGGGGCAGGTGCCGGCACAGTGACCAGCACTGCGGGGCACTCGGGGTACGATAATTCCTGGGAAAAACAACATTCCCAGTAAGGCGAAGGATGCAATTTTCACTTCTCAGGCCAAGGGCAGGTCCTCATTTGGCCACTGGCCTCGTTCCCATCACATCAGTCCTTCTAGACCCTCTACCTCCTCCACTTCTCTGGCCCCAAACCCTACCCTAGGCCTAGTCTGGCCCCCGAAAAGGACTAAAACAGCACTGGGCTCTGGCGAGGTGTTGCTGCGGCAAGGGGACTTCCGGACACGGGGGCCCAGACAGCCAAGAAAATTTAGGCAAATTGTAAACCAAGGCTTAGTCTTAAGAGTCACCTTCTCTATAAAGTCGGCAGACTATGTCTTAATGCCCCTTCTATGTACCACAGGTGGTGTGGAGGAGACAGCAAATGCACGGGTTCTGATAAGAGTGATTACTCTGTTACTTACCCCCTCTGATCCTCGGTTTCCTTATCTGTAGAGATGGGTATTATAATGACCCTACTGCCATATCTTGGGAGGTGGTTGTGAAAACCAGACGTGCTCCTGGAAGCCACAGAGAGAGACCAGAGGCAAATGGCAAGGCGTCAAGAGCATACGACTTGTGGTAAGGGGCCTGGCCCGGAGCACCGGCTTGCAGACATGTGCAAACTGCCTATCTTCTCCAAAAGGCTTGTTTCTTCGTCTGCAAAGGGGGATTCAATTTCTGCTGCTCGTTCTGTGTCACAGTGCTAGGTGACACTGGGACAGGCCTTGGGAGTGTGCCCATCACTTTCACACCCACACATACAGGGCACGAAAATGCCCCCAGTGGTAGGAACAGGGGGGCCTACCTGCTGGCTGTGGTTCGGGTGGCTGACAAAAGTTTCACAAATACCAGTGGGCAGACTGGAAGATCTGACCGCTGATACCTGCCTGTTCCCCATAGGGAGACAGATCTTCGGTCTGCTCAAGACTATTTCCCGCCTAACTTGGGATCTCGCATGATCAGAGGGCAAAGGAACAGAAATCTCATCAAACACGGCATGTCTCAAAATGCAGGCAGGGCAACGATGCCCATCTGGGGCAGAGTTCTACCTGGAAGGTGTTACTGTGTCCCCGGCATGCATTCCTTGACTTCAGCAGAGGTCTGAATGGCCAGCCTCTTTATTGACATTTTTGCTGCACTTAACAATCAAAGAATACAAGAACCGGGAGGTGGCAAGTAAGGACAATGATTTCGTTCACCTCTTCCTTCTGTTTTGCTGTAGATCAACTAAACAACTAGATTATATCATGAGACGAATCAGAAATCCCCGGGGAGACGACAGCACTCACTCCTCTCCCCTGCCGTCTAGGAGACGCAAATGATGCCGTGGCCCCCAAAACCACAGAGAAGACAGGCACGGTGTGGAGGAAAAAATTATTGCGCCCCACGTCTCCATGGCACCCACCCGGGCTTCCGAACATGGTGGCTGGCGCTTGGAATTTTGGTGGCGTGGCTGGGACAAGAGTTTGGCATTGCACCTGACATTTCCCCCTAGGACACGGGACTCTGGGTCTCCTCTGCATCAATAGGGTCCGCAGCGGGCTTCATTTCTCAGACCGGTTGATGCTGGTGTGCCTCATTCTACCTAATGTTTAGCTCCCCAAAGTAGAAAACTGATAGAAAGGAGAAAAATAACAAAGATACTCCAAAAAAGACTGGGAATCCAAATGGGCTGCCCCTCCCTCTCAGGGCCTGGCCCTAGGGCATGTCCCATGGTAGCGAAGAGGTATTGCTTCTTCAGCTGCCGCTGTAATTTCTTCAATATCTATCAGGAAGCAGTTTTTCCCTTGCCCATCCAGCGCATATATTTGCAAACCCTCCATTATCGATTAGGTCAAATGCTAAAAGGTTTTTATTTCCTGATTTCTTGACCTTAGAGGGTCCCGGAGGGCCTACCTACAATAGTAACACTATAGTGAAAAATAGCTGTGGGAAGAAAGATACTCCGTCATTTACATTGTCCTGATTTCACATGTCCGTAGCTTTCAACGCTCATGGAGAACGTCTCACAAATCCTTCCCCCGTTCTTCATGGGGATTACTGAGACCCCAACAACGGAGCAGGCGTCTCACTTTACTAGACAAATGCTGTTGAGAAATACAAATGAAGGACTGAAGCAGTTCGGAACATTGTAAATCAGAAACTATCTTTTCATCTCCATTAATGTGCAAACTCCAGGTGGCAAGCCTGGCTAAAAAAAAAAAAAAAAAGAAGAAGAGAAAGAAAAAGCTTTAATCACAACTGGCTTAGGTGGTATCAGGAGCAAATTACAACACTAATACAGTTCTCAGAGGAGGAAAAATAAGTTTTAAAAGAGCAAAATGATGACTTTCAGACCAATGTGCATCCTCCTTCTGGCCACTATTATGAATTCATCTTCCAGGGAGAAAAAAAACGAGGCAAAGCTGCCACGCTACAAGGATGGCAGGAAGAAGGCTTCAAATTCCTATCATTAGATCAGTCCTGTGAAAAAATATCCTCCTCCTCATCACTATGGTGTTGACCTTCCTCCGCCAGAAGGCTCAGTGATTCCTGAATGGGAAGGAAGGATTGGCAGGCACTGGTCTCTCCCATCTACTGCCTCTTTGCAAAAGCAAGAGCCATGATCTCAGTCCTTTTCTCCTTTCCTCAAACATGCACCTTCTCTGATAATCTCATGCCCAAGTGCACCCCAGCCGACCCCCAGGCTCTCCCGAAGAGCCCCCCAGGAGGCCAAGATCCGCTGGCTGCCAGAGTTCTGCATCAAGATACATGCCATGCCTACATTCGATTTATCCAGAGTCAATGATCAGCCACAAACATTTAACCCCAGGCTGGCTGCCTCTGCCCCAGGGGTTCTCCTGGGCTGCCTTCCAGCACCTCGACTAATCTGAAAGTTATTTTGCGTGCCAGGGTCAACGTTCTGCTGAACTGCGGCTACACACGATGTGCTATTCTAAGAGCGGACTCCCTAGAATCTTGGGGTTCATTCACTCATTCGCTCCCTGTCTTTCCGACTGCCCCGCACAGCTCTGTGCTCTGAGAGAGGCCCCTGGCCAGGCCTCGTGACAGAGAAAGGAAATAGGAAGACGCGGGTTACTGCCCTCCACGGTAGACTCAAAATAAACGGACTGATGTGGGTGCTTGGCAGGAACACTGCTGAGGTCTGCTGAAGGGTAAGCCCTTGATCCTGGCACCAGGGCCACCGTGAGCTGTGAGCGAAAAGGCCCATGAGGGGCAGAGCGGCACCCCGCCCCCCATCTGCCCACGCTCCCACCCTGGCACCCCAGCCAGGCGCTCTGCCGATGCTGCCAATATGCACCTTGGCTCCGAGGAGTCTGAGCCATCCTAAGTTACTGGTTCCAAGCACTAAAGCTGGTGCCGCTGGCCAAGGAGGAGAAGACGGGGGGGCGGGGGGGCAGGGGAATGAGGAAGCAGAACATGCAGAGAGAACATCCCCCCAGAAGGCATTTCAGCCGCTCAGAACAGTCAGAAGACCGGAGCTGGGAAATGGGGCAGACCAAAACGTTTACCCCAAGTTCCTTCCTAACGTGCCCTGCGTTCGCTACGGAAACAAAACATCAGGGCATCTCACGAAGATCATGGTCACTTCTGGGCCTGTGTTACCTTGAAACAAGAGCCTTTTATTCCAAAGCATCCCCTACAGAAAAGATAATCCACCTGCTTTGGAACCAGGACACACACGTGAACCCAACACAGCCACTGCCCCATCTGCCCCCCCCCCCCCCCCCCTAAAGGTAACCACGAGCCCCTCCCCGATGACTGAGGAGCATGGTTTTCAAAGGCAGAGCACTACCTTCACTGTGAGAAGAGTTTTAAATAGCCCCCAATTCTCCAGGCTCTAATTAGAGGGTGCCTGCAAGACTCTTGCCAGGGGAGATCTGAGAAGCTGAAAACAGGGTTGTGCCAAGGACAGGCATTTTGGCATGGTGGCCACCCCAAGGCACCTGGCAAGCTGCATCAGGTTTCAACAAGAGATCTGAACATATCAGGCTTAAGAGAACAAAAGAGAGGTCCCCGTGGTGCCTAAGAGGAAAGCCTGTTGCAAACCATTCTAAGCAAGTGAGAGAAAGAAGTAGAGTTTATGGAGCGCTACGCATTTTGCGCACTTTTTCCTTCACGTGTCCACTACAACCATTCCAAGATAAGCTGGACGAGTCCTGTTTTGTAGATGAGGAAACTGAGGCTCGGGGCAGTTTTCCAGCTTGCCCAGGGAGAGCTCCAAGGTCCACAATCTTTCTGCCACAGACTGGTACCATTAAGTACATTCTTGTTTTGTTTTTTTAACTTTTTAAAAATGTTTATTTATTTTCGAGAGACAGAGTGTGAGTAGGGGAGGGGCAAAGAGAGAGGGAGACATGGAATCTGAAGCAGGCTCCAGGCTCCAAGCTGTCTGCACAAAGCCTGACATGGGGCTCGAATCCACTGAACTGAGAGATCATGACCTGAGCTGCAGTCGGATGCTTAACCAACTGAGCCACCCAGGGGCCCCAAGTGCATTCTTGTTGGCCAGAAGGGGAAGAAGGCTTTTTTCCCCAAAGTTCTTCTGTCTTTGGGTCTCCCATGAGATAAAGACGGGGGAATGTAAAGTAAACACACTCATTTCTAAGATTCTATCATCTGGGCATTCGAACTACCCTCTCTCCAACCCCCTACTCACTCCAAGTCCTGGTCATTCAAATAATATTAAGGGTTACAGTCTGCAGCACCCACCTGGGCTGCTGCCCCAGAGATAGTTGAATTTAGAAACAGACGCGTTTGTTCCTTTTGTCCTTCTTCCCAGAGTCCTGCTTCTTGGCAAACATTTTACCATCTGCAGAATGGAGCTTCACAGGGCAGAGGTCAACTGCCTCTGGAGACCCCACTCCAGCCAGGTTGATGGCCCCCAAAGGTAATCACACAGTTAGAATGGCAGGTGTGGGCGGTAAGCGGGATAAAGACCACACAACAGCTGCAGTCCCGTGCCCAGCACTGCTCTGGGCACACAGTGGCCTCTTTATTGACACCGCTGGTGATAAATGATTGAGAAGGAGCCACACATGCTTGGGAAGAATTCCCAGAAAGAGTCTGGAGGATGGAGGTGGAGAGACCAGAAGAGGGCTGACTGAGTACTGCCAGGTGTTTGAACCACAGGGCTCCTGGGAAAGCTGCTGGGNGCTGTATAGGAGCCTCCCTGGCCGATCTGGAATCCCAAAGCTCGTGCTCAGAACCCGAGTCACTTGGCTCAAGGTCAGGGGCCACTTCATCTCTGCCCAGTGGACCTGCCTTCTTTTGCACACCTCTCTCTTCTCTCCTTCCACATGCACCTGAGGACATCTATTTCCAGACTCCCATCATCTCCCACCTTCTCCCCTGCTGCTGCTCACCTCTCCCAGGGGAGCCTTTTTCCATCGAGAAGTTCCATCAGGCCAATCCCACACCCTGGCTTTTCTGATAGACTCTTGGAGCTGGGAACCTGGAAGGGCCCTCAGAGGTCTCATCCAAATCCCTCCTTTGACAGATGAGGGCTACCTGGGGCTCAGAGCCACGTTGAGCCACTCAGTTGCCCAAGGCCACTCAGCCAGCTGGCCACAGAGCTGAGACACGAACCCAAGGCTCTTAATGACTCTTAATGACGCTGATGACGTATAAATGGGCACGAAGGGGCTGCATCTCTGGGCAAGAACTGTGAGTGAAGGCCTCGGGCCGCTGCCTGCCTCCTGGCAGCCTGTTCCTTCTCAGACAGAGCGGCATGCGTGGGAGGGCACTTCGGAGCTCTCTGCCAGCACGTCCAATTTTCTCTCCTGCCATGTTTGCACACCGCCGGCTCTAATGTGCTGTCACTGTGCCGGATCTGAGCATATTTCTAAGCTCTGTTTCTGGCTCTGAAAGGTGCGAGGTCCATACGTACCACTGCACCCCAGAAAACCAGAGGGAAGGACGGGCGAGCCCCCAGCCCACAAACACAAGGTCCAAACGCCCCACGGAGTAGGCGGAGAGAGTTAAACATGATAGCAGGAAACAAGGATCTGCCCAAGGAGAGGAAACTTCAACCCATTGCTGATCATCTTTCATCATTCCACTGAGCTTTCACAGACGCTGGAGGAGGCGGATGTTTAAGATGTATGGAAATATCCTTTCCTCCCGGGACAAGGAGGAGGGAGACGGTGTTGTTACAGAGGAGGGAGCTTTCCCCTGCTGTTTCCTCCAGTAATCCTACCACCACCCTCAGGAGACATGAGACAAACTGAGACCAGCACAACTGTCCTGGGCTCAAACGGGTCTCCCCTGCCTCGCTCGCTTAATCCCTCCTGCACGCGCTTCCTGGGGGCTGACCGTGGGCCTGGGCCACAGCTAGGCACAGGGAGGAGCTCACAGTCTAGAGACGTGATGGGCAGGCAGCAAAGGATGGTAACACACTGAGCCGTGTGCACACAGGGGCACTGAGTGCCATGGGGAGGTAAGGAGGGAGACACAACCCGATGCCCGGGGTTGGGGAGTGAAGGAGGACACCGGCGTGGCCTGCAGGTGTTGAAAGACGGATAAATGGGGGTGCAGAGAAGGAGGAGAGTTCCAAGCAGAGAACGTGCCTTAGAGAACCATCATCCGGCAGCATGCAAAGGACGGACCAGAGGCCCAGGCGGAGAGTTCTGGCACTTGAGAGATCGTGGAATGACCCAATGGCAGAGCCGCTGAAGACAGGCAGCAGTTCGAGCTTATTTTTAGGTCTGGAAAGACTGACAAAGACGGGTGGGAGACAGGGAAGAGAGGCGTGGAGACAACGCCCAGGGGCCCCAACACCACAGAGATGGAACAGGATGTGGCCACACCCCTCGCCTGCTTGGAGCACCCTGGTGACTTCCAAAGGTGCAAGTCGAACTCCTCGGTTTGGCACCAAAGTCCACACTGCCTGGTCCTGTAGTCTGGTGGGCTGGCGCCACAGAGCAGGGTCCTGTTGGTCGCTCGCGCCGCACCTCTTCACGTGCCCCGGGAGCCAGCCTTCTGCAAGGCCCCCCTGCACTTCCCACATCTATACCTCTGGCCATGTCCCCCCCTCCCCCTCCCCCCNCCCCCAGTGATGACCCACAGCCTACAGTCAACTCCCTTCCCACCCTCTGGCTTTCTCTCTGGCTCTGGCTCTTTTACCTGCTACACACCCTGTACTCTCCTCAGAGAGTATGAGTGTTTGTCACTGTCCCACATGCTAGACTCTAAGTTACCTGCAGGCAAGGATGTGGCTTGTTTTATCTTCGCAGCCTCTGTGGCACATGGACACACTAAGTACTCAGTAAGTCCGGCAACACACTGAAATATCAGTAGCCAAGAAAAAGTCCAGGTAGCAGAGATAAGGGAGCTCTTTCCAATTGATTCTCATTTCCACACTCAGGATGGGCCACTGCTTCTATCCTCCCAACTCTCAGTGAGCCACAGAGCTTGGAATTTATTGCCTGAAAGACAACTTCCCAAGAGGAAAAACAAGAAGCCTGTTCACCTGCAAATAAGCTCTCCAAACGCAAGTACGTGGAAGCCGGGTTTGACAAAAGTGGGTGATGTAAACTGCAAAACTTATTTGCAAATAATGTATGGAAATCACTTTCAGGTTCTCTGCTAGAGAGAGATTATGTAAACACCATTTCTTTCATGATTCCAATGACCCAAACTATTTTCAGAGCCCGATTTGGGCAGCCAGAAAGCCTGGCTTCACAGGGATGGGTTTTTGTCTTGCTTTGCCCTTCCCTATAGAAAGGAGACTCAGCTCATTTGGATTAACTGAAGTGAAAAGAAAGCAATATCTCTGCTCTAATTCCACAAGGCTAGGAGAGCCCCTCATAAATTCATTTCTGATTCTCAGACATATGCTTGTGAACCTGTTGATTAGAGGAAGGGTATTATCTGCATTTGCGAGGAAAAAAAAATAGCCCTGTGATGTTCCTCCTTTGCCGACAGGGCAGTGAGAATGCTGTCCTCAGCCACAAGGGTGTTTAAGCCAGAGGGCAATTTGTCTGAGTGGAGAAAGCTCATCTCAGAGGAAGCAGAAGCTGTTCTCCTGGTATCGCATCCTTGGGATGGGACGGAGGGAATGAGTCTGGTGGGAGAAACAGACCCCCAGAGTCGTCCAGAGCTCTGACTAAGGAAGGCCAAGTCTGGCGCATTGGCGTGGCCCAAGCAGTCTTGGTCTGCAAGCACGGAGGGGGCTGAAGACATGGGAACGTGGGTAAAGGCTCTGGCGCCCTGTCCCCTGTTGGTCTCGCACACCTGGTGATACTGGCTGCCTTCCACAACCTGGGGAGGAGGGCTCCACGGAGGAGGCAGCATTAGAAGTGGGTCTTCAAATAAGGGCAAGAGCTCGGATGGGGTGGAAATGGAGTGGCAGGGCCAGCCCCAGCGATCCAGGAGACCCTGGATCAAGTCAGAGGAACCATCGGCAGCCCACGCGTGCTGGAGAAGCCGGAACCACGACCGGGCGGGAGACAGGGTCCTACTACCCACCAGTTAAGATGCCCTGCTGTCCGGGACACTGAGGCTTTGTTCAGGAGGCTCTGTCGGGGCAACCAGCAAGCGCTTTCAAGCAGAGGGATGACATGAACCAAGTTGTTTTTAAAGCACATGTCTCCCAGCAGTGTACTGGAGAAACCGGCTGCTGGAGGAGCAGCATAGAAAGAAGGGAGTAAATGGGCCACGGAGCCAGCCTGAGTGAAAACCATACTTAGAACATGAGAGCAGGAGAGGGAGCTTTTGAAGCCAACGGCATCGAAATTGGAGAGAGCTGGACCGCGGGGGAAGGTGATCGCGTTTTTTATTGTCTGGGAAGGAAGGTGAGAGAAAACGGAGAACTGTGTGGGGTCTCTGCAGGGCACCCCAGAGGAGGTGTCCAGCAGGTCACTGGACTTCTAAGCTTGGCGCCCCCACTGCAGGCCAGGGCAGAGGCACAGGCATGGACACCACACAACGGTGGTGCCGGTGGTGGAGGTGGAGTCCCGAGGATGCCCACCTGAGGGGCAGGGGAAGAGAAACACCCGCAGAAGGAAACAGGCTGACGACAGAGAGACCAGCATCCTGACAGACACACTGGTGCTGGAACAAGTGCGGGGTCTGGGGCCAGACTCAAATCCTGGCTACCAGCTGGGAGACCTTGTGCCTCAGTTTCCCCATCTGTAAAACTGGCTCTCCGCTCTACACCCACCCATTCATCACACTTGGGTTTTGTGGCTAAAGCTGGGACCCTGCAAACCACAGCTCAGTCACGGGGTCCCTGCAAGGCTGTGCCAATAGGGGGTGTGCGCGAGAGAGCGTGAGCAAAAGCTTCTAGGGGTGGAAGAGGAAGAAGGGACTTGCCCCTTCCCTTCTGCTTCCTGGGGGCTTCCTGGGGGCTTCCTGTGAGGTTGCGGTTCCTGTGAGCTTGTGGTTGCTGTGAGCACCACCCCAGCAAGGCATCTTCATCCTGGCAGCAGAAGCGCCTTCCTGTTCTAGCAGCTGAGTCTGCAGTTCCTCCCAACACCTGCAGAGCCAGCAACATGGTGCCCCTCCCTCCCCTCCCTCAGAGACATCAGCACCAGAGGCCGAGAGACCCCCTCCTCAGAGGCCTGGGGCCTTTCTTCCGCAAACATCCAAGTTTTAATACTTCCGACCTGGTCAGCTGTAGGGGTGGGGGCTGCTTCCCGAAGTTGTTACCTCTGCGGTTCTCAAAGTGTGGCCCCCCAGCAACCTGTATCCATATTGCTTGAAAACTTGTTAGAAATGCACATTTGGGGGCCCTACTCCAGACTTACTGGACCAGAAACCCTGAAGCGGGGCCCAGTCATCTGTTTTGATAAACCCTACAGGTATCTGATGTGCCCTAATGTCTAAGAAAACATACGTCCATATTTTCTGTTTACCTTTTCAGTTAACTTGTTATCTTTATATCCCAGTAACAATTTTTAAAATTTTTTAATATTTATTCATTTTTGAGAGAGAGAAAGAGAGTGTGAGTGGGGGAGGGGAAGAGGGGGGAGTCACAGAAGCTGAAGTAGGCTCCAGGCACCGAGCTGTCAGCACAGAGCCTGATGTGGGGCTCGAACCCACAAACTGTGAGATCATGACCTGCGCCGAAGTCAGACGTTTAACCAACGGAGCCACCCAGGCGCCCCGACAATTGTTTAAGTCTCTCTGCACAGATACCTAGTGCAATTTCTGTCCCCTGGCTGGACCTTAGCTCATGGAATAAGACTAAAAGTAGCAACCTCATAGTACTAACTTATCATCATCAGTATATTAGGTCACAGAAACCCAAAGCAGAATTAAGAGACATTACAGTCAACAGAATCAATAAAAGAATATTGGATTAAAATATTATTTTTGCCCTTTCAGAGCAAAGTCATTGGTTGGGGGGGAACCCCCAACATATACACATAGTCAGGTTCTCCTGGAAAACACTTCCTTCTTAGTCAATCCCTACATGGGTGCCATGCAAAACCATTCCGTCTCTCAAGCCGTCAGAATGAACTACAGAATTCTTAAGAGTCTCTCACACAGAACGTCTACATAATCCAATGCATGGGGG
>NW_027529669.1:569213-578917 GCF_008692635.1 Crocuta crocuta
AATAAAATGCATGGGGGTGGGGGGGGGGTCTGGCCCTAACTTTTCTAAATGCAGGCAAGTGGAGAGGGCCTTGAGGAGTCCTCATAAAAGCCCGCTGTTCACAAACAGGGAACCAATACGAGTTGTAGGCACCGAGTCTTGGGATGATGAGGAGGAAGGGACCACCCAAAGGGACCAGCCCAGACCCCTCAAGCTGCAGACGAGAGCCCAGAGGTGAACGGACTCGTCCCAGGTCAAACGGCTGCCCAGCCAACACCAGTACCAAGCTTCCCAACTCCCTCCAACTCCACTGATGATGAGTGACAGGCTTGGCCAAAGCATTCGATTTCCTGAGTACAATAACTTAACGAGCAGCGAGAAACCAAATTGCAAATGGGGAGGGGAGCTAGAAAAGCGAGGCTGGGAAGAGCTTAAGAGGGAGCGTGACTGTCAGCACGCGGTTTTCTTTGCCCATCAAAATAACAAATGAAGTCAGGCATTTACTGTAGCGTGGACGCCAAAGCAACTGTGAGCCCACAGTGTTTTCAACATCTCAGGAGACGGGCAAGTCACTCCAAGACAATGCATTCTTAATGTGTTCTTAAACAGATTCTGACTCAGACCCTGAGACAGTTGGGCCTCTTCCAAGAAACGTTAGCCACTGTGAGATATCTCTTTCAGTTCTCTCCAGTAGATCTCCTTGGAATTTGCCAGATAAAGAGGCAATTTATCATGTGGCCGAAGGTTGTATGTAATGCATTATCTGCCTTCCGCCAGGATTTGTGCATCTACGTATTGCCCCTGGTTGGACCGGACGACTGATTCGCCTCCATCTTGAGGTGCCATGGCAACATGAAATCAACAAGGAGAGGACCGTTAAATGAATAATTTACTGATTTCATAAGAACCTGTCTTGCAATTTATAGTTCTATTATCTTCCCTACCCGTTGTCTTCACTGCTTCGTATAAAAGCTGCAATCAGGCTGAATAACATCTGAGAATCTAATAAGTCCCTACCACCAGGTACTCAAGCCAATGGGCATAGATTGGTTCTGGCGGCCTCCTTAGAGGCCAGATCCTCCCACGGCTGCCTCTTCCTCGCCCCTTCTGCAAAGGGGTAAAAGTTAGGGAGCAGATGAACTTCCGTAAGCTTTACATTTTCAAATGAAGCATCTTCCTTCCTTGGGACATTTGGAGCCAATCATGACAGAGCTGAGTGGCATTCAGAAGAAATGTGGAAGAAATATTGCCAGCTACAATCTACCAATTGTCACTTAAAAAATTCCCCAAAGAGACCTAGTTACTAGCAAAGGGGGGAGAGGGAGGGGGAGGGGGAAGCAAAGTATAGTTTCAATGACAATTGTGGTATTTTAAAAGCTCTTTCGGTATTACCAGAGATAGCATTTTAGCAACAGAAGCGCATCTTGTCACTCAGCCTCAATTTAAAGGGTATTTATGAAGAAAACAATACAATGAAAGCAGACCTATTTGCTGACTTATTTATTTGGGTGGAACAGGTGACAGATTATTTTGGTTCTGTGCTTTTCAGCAGAATGGATATACGCTTTTGAGACGCAATACCTGCCACCTGCCTCTCCACAGTCCCCTTAAGAAAATCAAGAGGCAACCAATAACTACAGGGAAATGCAGACCGTAACAGCTTGTTGCTGAGAACCGAGCGTTCCTTTCATCCAGAATAGCTCCCAGCCCTGGGGAGGGCCCTGCAGAATTGCCACTAACCCAGAGGAGCTGGGCCTCTCACCCCCCCCCCCCCCCCGGTGCCCCATGCGCTTTCCCGCCCTTTGCAATCAGCCACCAAGAGCCTGCACCACCGTCAGGTAGCTCGCTCCCCCGCCTTCAAACCCTAAGGGTCACTGGCAGTACAAACCACCCTACTCTCTTAGCACGCTGCTTAGCAAGAAGTTCTATAACGTGTCCAGGACGCTGAGGGCAGGGGCCAAAGTCACCTCCTTGGTGACTGTCACCTACTGTTACAAAGGGGGCAAGGTTCCGTGACAGGAGCGCAGGCTGGCGTGGAAATGAACTCAGGCACGTTACTTTTGTAAACATCCTGGCCCCTGGGCTAGGACAGCTTGGCCCAAAAGGTAGACTGTGGCAGTTCTGAGAACGCAGGATTTTTGGGCCAAATCTCTTCCCCTTGTCTATTTATAGTGCTCTGTCTCTATGGCTGAGGTCTGAAACCCAGCCAAGCACAGGCAGAGGTAGGCCTGTTAAGTCCTGCTCACGTGATTCCGTCTCAGAATTCTGAATATATGACTCAAGGGCTTAGCATAAGGCAGACGCTCTGATGAAGGTGACAAGAAATCTCTTCTCTGGCTTCGAGGCTTTCACGCTGCTGGCTGGAGCCTCTACCTGGCTCATGTCAATACAGGTCCTGTCCGCCGGCTTCAGAAATACCACCATGCTTTTCAGTTCGATTCTGAGTTTAGTTTTTGCTAGTTTCATGGACAGATGCTAGCACAGTGATGTGCCATACCTTACCTTTACCAGGCTGACACTTAAAATAGCTCTTTCACCCGATGACTGGACTGCAGCGAGTTGGTAACGTGAAACAGAAGGATTCCTGTTCATTTATCTGACCTGGGTTGACACGTTGGCAGGAACGCAAACACTTCCCTTGCCTCTATAAGCCTCAGTTTCCCCATCTGTGAAAAGTAGATTCTCACTCCTCAGACCTATCTAGGAGGATCAAATGGGTCATGTCTGCCAAAGGCCGAAGACCTCAGCCCCGCCCAGCACCGGTGCGCCTTCCCCGTGGTGCCTTTCCCCATATCCCTCACCCCCACCAAATGCACATGGTCTCCTGCTTGCCCAGCTGACATCCCTGAAGGGCTCCATGGGGCCTGGAGTTCCATCTGTTTTGCTCAGTGACGCGTCCCCAGGCCCTAGGACACAAGCACACAGCAGGTGCTCAATAACTATTTGAACGTACAGATGAACAATCGCAGTAGCAAAGACACCAAGTGGCCGTTCTCTCCAAGTGAGATTAAACGGCTCAGCCCTGGCTTATTTTCTAAAGAGGGGGGAAAAAATCTGTATTTCAGTGGTAGGAACAGGGAACAAAGCAACAAATGGCTTGGCCTCCCGCCCAAGGTCAAAACAGACTGGCTCACACCAGCACCTAGGACAGGATCCCTGAATTCCTTCTACCACTGAGAACTGCTCTGTTTCTCCCAGGGCAGTCTGGGGCCTCACGGTGGCCTTCCTCACCATCTCTGGCTCAACAACAAGAGAACTCAGAAACCCAGTGACATAAGTGCTGGCCTTGAAGCAACACGGAGACGTCAGGAGAAATTGATCTATCTCACTTAGTTCTGGGGCAGATAGTATTATAACACATGCTTCAGAGGCCCGGGGCCTCTTCTTTCTTGAGAAAAGAAACTAAAATATTTGGCAGTGCTTCCTAAAAGCTCCATGTCCTGTAATTTGAAACAAGACAAAAGAATTAGGTAACAAAGGCTTCTCCATCAGAGACCGAACCTATGCTTTGTGGGAAAATGTCTCGAAGGACATAAGTAGAAGCCAACAGGGTACTGAACGTTCTAGAAGCTGGGGCCCACTGGACACCATCGGTTCTACCCGCTGATTCTGATAAATGGCTCCTTCTCATCAGCACAGGCCAACCTCCTCAGAGCTAAAGAGGGGGCCATGTGCATGGACTCGTGGCCGGCTTCCGGCCTGCAGACAATGGGTCCATCATGGATGTGCCCTGTGTGGTGCGCCCCCTATTACGAAGCTACAGAAACAGTAGGGAGATCCCAGTGAATGCATCTGGGTGGGGGGTCCTCACAGGACCAAGCTGGACAGAGGGTGTGGGGCCCCATGTTCTCTACACACGGGACCTCCCCCACGAGCTCGAGCCAGCACCCCTACCGGGGGGAGAAGAGAACATGGCTGCCACCACGCTCTGGGCTCCCACAGAACAGCTTCGTTACAGGCACTAACCCAGGGCCGTCAGTCCAAGAGTGTCTTACTTTCAAGGCTGTCATATGCCTCCCGCTTGTAATTGCCACATGCTGTGACCTTTCCACCAGGAACTGCCCAGGAAGGACAGAGACAACAAGGTCCCCAACAGCTATGAAGAGAAAGCTTTCTGCAAGAGCTTAACAATTTGGGGGCCTGTTCTTTCACACAGCGCCCCGCCAGCACACAAAGCGAGCCTCCTGCTGGGGCTGTCCCTGACTGAGCCAGTGCCCCTTGGCTGCGTTTACGCCAGTGAGCAAGCAAAGCCACATGCAGAGGTGTTCTCGGGAATGTGGACAGCCTTGCAGAGTTGANGGAGATGCCTCGCAATGAGTGGTGGTTGACCACATCTCTATCTGGTCAAGGCCAGCCCCATAGAAGTGCAGAGCTCAAAAGGAAACCAGTTTCTCATCGGTGGTGTCAGGCGCTCAGAGCAGCCGGGCTCATTGGCAGTCGGCTTTGCGCAGAACTGCCAAACTCTGAATCCACGAACGGGCAGCTATGTCAGGAGGAAGCCCAGCTTGTCAGCAGAGACTCCTTCCGTGGAGCCCACATGCTGTGTTTACCTCTCCAGAGTCCAGATGAACAGCTCCCCTCTTCCTCACCACCGCGAATACACACACACACACACGCACGCACGCACGCACGCACGCACACAAATGCCCCTAGCTGAGACTGTGTGAGGCCCACCTCTGGCCCAGAACGTGGGAGGGCTTCACAGTCTTCTCCGCACCTGACCCAGGTTAGGACAGCCTCCACTCGGTGGGACTCCTCTGCCTCTACCCTCCGAACAAAGTCCCCACCAGAGACCTGCCTTCCAGTCAGAGCCACAGGGACAGCCGGCCACATGGGGGTGAGGCCCTGGGAAAAGAACTTGTTTTTCAGGCCTTAAGTGGGGAAGGGCGAGAATAGGGAAGTCTGTGGAAGTGCCTCGTAGGGGGCCTGGGGGTGGGGGCAGAGCCGGGTTTTTCTCTCCTGGGTTCTAAAGCGCCTCTGCTGCTCCCATGGTTATCCCTGAAAAATGACTTCCTCTCTCTGAGCCTCAGTTTTCTCACCTGTGAAATGAGAACATGGTCGACATCTAAAAGCTGTTGGGAGCATTACAGGAGATACTACAGCCTTACAGGAGATACTATAGCCTAACGACTTGGTTCCTCGCTATGACAGCTCTGAGGCCCCAAGGGATAGATGGTGGGGCCTGAAGATGGCAGGAACCTGGATGCCTGGATCACCACACGGAAGGAAGGCCGACCGCCAACCTCCATACTGAACTGCTAAGTGAGCAAGATGTACCCTTCTGTTGTGTTAAGCACCAAAATTTGGGGGGTTAGTTATTTTAGCTGCTAGCGTTACCCTAACTAATAACCCGACTGGCCCAGTAGCAAGAAAGACAGCTTCTCGTTTGGGATTTGAACTTAGGTAGGTGGCTCTGGATCCTTTGCTCTTAACTCCCACAATACAGCTGAATGGTGCAAGGCTTCCATTTACGTGATGGACCCATCCTGCACCCCTCCACCGCACCTGGGCTCCAAGTAAGATGCGGGGGGTGGGGGAGGAGGTTCCTGAAGGCTTGCTTGTAATGTGGTGCCGGTGCAGAGAGGAGCCTCTTCTCCCCACAGCTTCTGCTCGGGGTCCCCAGGAAACATAGAAGGCCATTAACCAAGGGAGCTGCCGATGCAAATCAACCCAGAGAGCCCAATATGTTGTGAGTGGCAGGCACTAACCGTTTGCGTGACAAACCTCCTCGAAGATGCCGGCTAAACTGCCCTTTTGTGCCAATTAAAGATTCTCCAGAACACAAAGATTACACACCATTCTGCAGCGCTGACAACAATAAAACAATTTTAAAGGCTATTCAGATCTTCGGTTTGCAGCTGACACTGTCGGGAGGGGAGATGGGCTGTGGCTTTGTTCTTTGTTGTTGTTGAGTCTTAAGACTTAACCAAGGATATTTGGGGGAGGAGTGGAGGCTGGCAAGCGGGAGGGGTCTGAAATGCATTCTTGGAGTTTTTAAAGGAAAAAAAGTGAACAATCTGATATTCTTTTCTGGTGCGTGTGTGTACACAACCTCATACGTGCGAGCGCGCGCGCACACACACACTCTCTCTCTCTCTCTAACTCCTCTCTGGAGGGGTCCTCAGAAATGACTCCCAAGGAATCCTGGTCCCTCCAGGGGTCTGATACACCCAAAGATATGAGGTTATAGGTGGTACTAAGCCGATATTTTTGGCACCAATTAATTGAAACCACAAGGGCAAAGGCCTGAGAGCTTTCCCTCACGTGTTTGTTTTAAAGGCAAATTTCCAAAACAGTGAGAGATTTAGAAGAAAAAAAAAAAAAAGACAAAGTCTTAGGGCGCCCAAGTGGCTCAGTCAGTGAAGTGTCTGACTTCAACTTGGGTTATGATCTCATGGTTTGTGAGTTCGGGTCCCACATCGGGCTCTGTGCTGTCAGCACAGAGTCCACTTCAGATCCTCGGTCCCCCTTACTCTCTGCCCTTCCCCCCTGCTCGTGCTTGCATGTGCTCTCTCTCACTCTCTCTCTAAAATGAATACATATTTTTAAAAAAAAAGTCTCTGGGTTTTCAGAAATAAGAAATGCATTCAGGTCCTCAGATAAAGCAAAAGGAGGAGTTTATTCTAAGTGACAGTATACTGCCTATCAGGTCCTGATGAGGGACCAGAAGCCCCACGGATATCACGTATACTTTACTCTTTCTGCTCCTGTATGTGTGTCTGTACCTTCAGGGTCCCCCCAGTGCTCACCCCTGGTCCTCACCATCCGCCCCTCCAAGAACCGGAAATCGACATCTGCTACCCAACAAACCTGTGAGTGTCCCACTCAAATGGACCCTCTGTGAGGCCAAGAGCCCCTCCTAGTCTTTTTGATAAATGCTTCCCTTGTGGGGCACAGTCAGGAGGTCTGGCCTCTGCTGTCCCCAGTACCTTACAGTGCATACAGATCCTTGATGAGCAGCTCCTGTATATTTGCCGAATACATGGAGGCAAATTTAGATCAGGCACCTCAGAAGTCCACTGGTCGCTTCAGGTTCATAAGTACATAGAGCCATATCCCCACACAAAGCACGGGGCACAGTGGAGGCAATGAGTAGAAGAAAGGACACAGTTTCCAAACAATGGTTTTCAACCCAGTGGCATTTTGCTTCCCAGGAGACTTTGCGAGATTGGAAGACAATTTTTTTAAGGGTTATTTATTTTGAGAGAGAGAGAGAGAGAGAGAGAATGCAAGAGAGAGAGTGTGGGAGGGGCAGACACAGAAGGAAAGAGAAAATCCCAAGCAGGCTCCACACTGTCAGTGCAGAGCCCAATGTGAGGCTTGAACCCACCAACTGGGAGATTACAACCTGAGCCAAAGTTAAGAGTCAAGCGTTTAACTGACTGAGCCACCCAGGCACCTCAATTGGGAGACGTTTTTACTGTCACAAAGAGGGTGGGGGTGCTACCGGCATCTAGTGGGTAGAGGCCAGAGATACCAGTAAACCTGAGTGCATGGGGCAGTCTCTACAACAAAGAATCACGTGGCCCAGAAGGTCTGAGGGCCTGAGATGGGAACATCCTGGCTTAGAAGAGCGCCACCTGCCTGGGTCGAACAGCTCTGCCACGCATAAGCTCTGCCGCCCGGGCAGGCTCTCTGACCACCACGCTGAGACCTGGCTTTATGACACGTCTCATGGGGACCGTCACAACTACCGTGCAGAAGGCTGAAGTCAATGCCACATTAAGTGAACATGTCTAGCACGCACACGCAGACTCCTGTTATTACCAGCATGCGTCTAGAGGCCTGGGGAAACGCCACTGTGGGCCCATTTCTCAGGGGCAGGAGGGGAAAGAGCGTGGCCCTGATGGTAACCGAGTAGCAAATATGCCCAACTTCGCGTGAGAGTCCCCGTGTCCCATCATCTGCCTCCATCCTGAACTCTGTCCCCTGAAGCAAATTCCCTCCCAAGAGAAACATCTTCCCCGTAAGGAAGGAGTGGAAGAAGGAAAAAACCAAACCCAAAAACAGCCGAATGGTAATAAGTCTGGGGCAGCTCCCTTCAGCTGGTTGTGATTAAAACTGCATTTCCATTCTGTCTGCTGGGGCTACACAGAAGGCTTCAGACCTTGTGAGGAATGTGAGCTCCCAGCAACCCCCTCCCCCACCCCAACTTTAACAAAGAGCTGCTTCCAGAGGGCCAGGGGAAAGGTGCTATCCAGCATGAGGGGAGGGGCCAGATTCCGGGAGCACCCAACCATTCTCCAGTCTCAGGCGGCCCCTTCCACCCGTATGGCAATGGTGAGAGGAAGGTTCTGGAAGAAAGGCCAGGGCACAGCTTCTGCCCGTACCCTCCCCACAGAAACAATTAGAGAGCTCAGGCCGTGGCTGCCAAGTTCCTCCCTCCAATTTGGTAGATATTTTAATAGAGGAGAAGAATTCCCAGAGGCCCCCCCCCCCCAACAGAAATGCCCCATGTCAGGGAATGTTTGTTTTCGTTTCCTTTAGCCGTCAATGAATTCTACTCATGGCAACGGCTTGGGGCTGGATCCGATCCACACAGAAGCTAACCAGAAGCATTTGTTCCCTGAAATAAATCTCTCTTTGGGGAATGAGTTATATATACATCCGTTGGGGGTGGGGGGACTACACACACATACTCACACACGCACACATATTATGCATCACAGACAAAACACAGGGGGCAAATCCCCAGACAGGCAGCCTGAGCCTCTGGGAAGAGAGAGCGATGTGTCGGTGAGCTTCAAAGGACACTTAGACAAAAGTGGCTTGGTGGCAAAGCTCAGCGATGCATGGTGCTCTGTGAGTGGGACAAAGCAGAGTCCTGTAAGGTACAAGGCAGCACCCAGTTACAGGACAAATCACAAGAACCACGGGCGAATGGCGTGTGCTATACACCCAGAACCCTGCTGCATGTTAGCTCCTGCCAACCTCACAATGACCCAAAGGAGAACAGATAGCATTACAGTCGTGATTTCCATTTTACAGGTGAGCAGAAAATGCCTTAGAAAAAATGCAGGGACTTGCTCGCAGCCCTTAAGGCCTGCCACGCAGGGGGCAGAGCTAAAATGCAAGCTCAGTTCTGTGACTGGTTCCAAATCCTGTTCCCAAACACTGCGACACAGCGATCCCTTCCCACCACCACTTCAGGAAAGGTCAGAGACCTCCTCCTCCCCAGTGCCTACTGCACTTGGCTGAGCTATTCGACTTGCGGGGGCCCCAGTCACGATGTCTCCACCCGGGACCCGCAGGGCCTCTCACCCCCATCAGCTACTAGAGAAAGCAAGCAACCACATTCGCTGTGTGCTTCCTACCTGCTCCACAAGGAGGCGCCCTCCCAGGAAAAGAAAGCAGGGGCTCCACCACAACCTGCGCGCACCTACCCCTACTGTGGACACCGGTGGGTGAAGTTTAAAAGACTTCTGTGAGAGAATAATGCGCACCAAGTGTCCTTTGTGGGATTCCACCACTTGAGCTCTCACTGGGGCTTAAAGCCAAGTGCACTCACTGGCAGGAACAAGGAGGAATCTCTCGCGCATCCCGCCCTGGCTCTCTCGGGGCTCACGACTGCCTTCTGTAAGCGAGGGTGGGCCCGCCCAAACTGAGGGAAGCCACGTGTCAGCTCCCCTGTTCCCCTCCTTGGGCTCCTCAAGATCAGCAGGTCAAGCCCTGGGGATCTGTGAGAAAGGGACCAGGGGTGAGAGATTTTTGTGGCTCAGGTATTT
>NW_027529669.1:578925-718738 GCF_008692635.1 Crocuta crocuta
GCCCTGTCCTCAGCTTCCTGATGGCTGTTTTGGAAGTCCATGCCCTTGGGTATGAGAGGACTTTGAAACTTCCTGCAGAGTCAAAGGCTGAGAGGGTATGTGCCCATCTGGACCAGATAAGCATGAAGACTCAACTGCAAACAGGCCCAGGGTGCGGGCGGGGAGGGAGGGGTCCACAGCTGCACGCCTCCTGCTACTCCCTGGCTCAAGGTCTTCATCTGGAAAAAACAAGACGCCTGTCCTATCTCACAGGATTAGGGAACAGAGCAATGTGCTCCTTTAGGCATTTGTGACAAACAGGTCTCGGTGAGTAAGGGCTATACCCATAAGGTGATCCATGAATGACCCAGATGGCCCAGAGTCAGCTTGACCTGAGAAGCCTTGAAGCCTCAAGGTCAGCACAGAGGCCACAAACTCCAGGGCCTTAGGGACCAGACAGGTGGCATAAATGAGAAAGCAGAACTGCAGGGGTGTGGGGTGATCTGCTCGAAGGGACAGCCGTCATCCAGAGAATCACCTGTGTGGCCAAGGCTGTGTGCAAACACACCCCACGTGAGGTCCCTGACCTCTGCTCCAAGCAAGGCCCTGAGAAGGGACAGAACCACCGGAGCGGAAGCCCCATGAAGAAGGATACCGGCCATCACTTCCGCCGTGGTCGCTCACGCCAGACACCGTGCCGGGAGCCTCCCATGGACGGTCACAACGCATTTCATCATCATTCACGGCCCTATGAACCTGGTACTTTTATTAGCTCCATTTTGCAGGTAAGGGAACTGAGGTACAGACAGTAGCCTGCCCGAGTCACACAGGTGGGACCTAGGTTCGAACCCAGACAGTCTGGCCGCAGAGCACACAGGCTCCACCCACGGGGGCTGCCAGCTGCCAGGCGCACTGCCGTTCCCAGCCTGTCCCCCGACAGGGCTGACCCCGCCGTGGCGCACAGCATGTGTGTCACACAGTTAGTCACTCTCTCGGCCTACTCCTCCAGGCAGGTTTGGGGATTCATTTGTTTGTTCTACAAATACTCACGGAGAAGGTATCACCCGCCAAGAGGCCAAGAGGCGTGCCAGGCACTGGGACCCACAGGAGACAGTGGCTGCCCTCAAGAAGCTTCCATTCTACTGAAGAAGAAAGACCAAGGGTCACTCCACGGAGGGTCGGGTACAGGGAGAGAGGAGGCCCAGGGCAGCACAGGACACGCATGCCCCAGGTTTAGCGTGAAAGTGGGCTTCCTGGAGAAGGTAGCATTTGAGCTGGGCTCTGGCAGATGAAAAGGCATGAGGATGGAGGAAAGAGGGACACGGGAAGAATGGGAAGAATGCTCTGGGCAAGAAAGAAAGCAAGGTCCTTGAGCAGAACCGTCTAGAAGACGGGAACAGGTTAGAGATGGGGAGACTGGAATTGGCCTGGGCCCTACTGGTTGAAAGAAGACTTTGAGCTCTTGCCCCTCCCCCCACCACTCCCATCCCATCTTCTCTTCCAGACGACTCCCCACCTCCCGGCTCCGGACAGAGGAGGGTCACAAGCCAGGGCCCAGAGACTACCACTCTGCAGCTAAAGAGGTGACCCCCGGCTGGGAACAGAAATCCCTGACAAGCCTTACCCCCTTGCCTCACCTCTGCCCATGGTCACACGCTCCCCATCAACCAAACCTTGCTCAGGGAGACCACGGACTGGGCACCCTTGTCATCTGTGTCTCAATGTAATGAAAAAAATTGACTGTTTGCTTGGTGCAATAGGGCATGACACTGTTTACACGGAAATAATAGCCCAACTGTGATGGATTCTAAATCTCCATTACAGTGAAAGATTTGAAGGAGTAAAGCAGTTAGAAAAATAATTGGTTTTCTTGTTTAGTTTAAAAATCCTTTATGCTTACAGATCATGGACTTCGCCCCTTCCCTATTACAGGCTTTAAAATAGGAAAGAAGGGGAGCAAGGGGGGATGAGGCAGAAAAGTTCAGAACTTCTGTTTTTCCTGAAGGCTCCTCGGAGCCTGGGTCTCCGGGCACAAA
Source organism: Crocuta crocuta (assembly GCF_008692635.1). Lineage (NCBI taxonomy): Eukaryota > Metazoa > Chordata > Mammalia > Carnivora > Hyaenidae > Crocuta > Crocuta crocuta. The sequence continues at coordinate 580,941 of NW_027529669.1, forward strand.
GGCACCAGTCAGTCTCCTGTGGCTGTTACTATCTGGGAAAGCCACCTAGCTGTAGGTGGAAATGGAGACAGGAGCTGGTGTGAGCAGCCTGAGTCAGGGGGTGGGGGCGTTTCAGCCCCAGTGGGACAAGCAAACGAACCACTGGGGGAAGCATTCAGGACTTTTGACTTCAAGAGAGGAATAGCTGTCATTTAAAAGAACAAAAGGAGAAGGGCACTCTTGGGCCACCTTATAGTATCTTCCCAGGGCTCTCGAGCTTCAGCTCTTTACAGAGCTGGGGAAGACACCCAGACGAGGCGTGAGAGGCCATGTTGTCAGTATGCACTGTGCCAAACGATCACATCCCCCCCGGCACTGGGGGACACCCCAAGGCCCTCGGTAAGCTGTGTGCCTAAACAGGACACAGGGGCTGACTGCTGGCAGCCAGGCACAGCTTGCCCAAGGACTCTGTGGGTGTCACTTCATCTAATCCTAACAACACTCTTGGGGACAGACAACTTCCCCTGTTGCACAGATGAGAAAACCGAGGCTCTAAGAGGTTACAGAACTCACCTAAGGTGGCACTGGGGATTCAAACCCGCTCCATCTGCCTCTAGAGCCTGAGCTCCCATCCACTATGATTTACACTTTTGGGTTTGAAGCAACCACTTTAGATAAGAGATCACAGTGCCAAGGATGTGACGTTTGTGGGGTCTTTGGAGGGACACTGCCAGACACCCCCGCCTGGAGCCAGAGAGTGTCCGTGTGCACGTCCTGCAGGGAGGGGTAACACCAGACGGGATGGGTGGAGTGTACGTACAGTGCTGCCCTTTTATAGGAAGAGAAACTCTATGGAGTTTCTTGGAGGGTCAGGAGTAGCGGCACTGAGGAGTATTACAGGAAGACAGCACATTGTAAGGATTCCCTGACGCCAGTGTTCTAGATCGCCTCTCCGCAGCTTCTAGAAACAAGCCTGAGGAACGTCGTCTGGTTGAGTACAGCAGGAGAGAACAATATGAAAGGGGAAACCCTCTATCTTTCCTTCTTTCATCCATCTATCTATCCTTCATCGGCCCATCCATCCATCCATACATCTGTCCTGTTCGTGCATGTCTTTCCTTCCATTCATCCTTGTTTTCCTTCCTTCCATTCAACCATCCATTCTCTGCTTCCTTCCTTCCATCCCGCCAATACTGATTATCCAGAGAGGTACAGTAATCTCCTGCGCACAAAATCTCTACCTGGCCAGCCAGACTCGTGGCTTCAGGACTTCCGGTTGCCCCAGAAATGCAAACCTACTCAAGAGTTCTTCCAGAAGGAGCACTGCCTGTCTCCAGCAGGGTGAGGACTGGACGGACTGGAAGTTTTTCCAACTTGTGCACCCTCACCCCCATCCAAGCTTCTGGCTAGCCGGAGGCCTGACCGCCTCTCATCACGAACAGGTAGGGAGTGAAGATCTAGTCCTGGATGATTAAGTTTCTGGAAGACGATATGCAGCGACCGAGTCCTTTGTGCTCACAAGATGAGAAACCCCTTTGAAAAGCATTCAGAGGATGAAAAATCACAGCAGCCAAGATTCGCTCCATCCTCTGGTTAAACTAAGGAGCAGAGGGCATAGAACTCAGATGGACGAAAACAAACCTCAGGTTGGTCTGACTTAAGACCAGTATCTCAAATATAATTTTCATTTGCAAATGTACCTAAATGCTGCAGACAGCTACCTTAAGGAAAAAAAAATCAATAAAGAAAAGAGGAGATGAATGTATAGTGAGGAAAACGCAGACACTTATGAGTTCAAGACCCTGTGGGACACTCCTGAATATTTTAAATATCTTGGGGAAAAAAATGAAAACAGTTTCTCCAAACTTAAACCAGAGAAGGGAGTCTCTTTCTAGTCTGAAAATCCTTTGAGGCCATTCTTTAAATTATTTACTAGTTTTTTGATTATATTTTATGGTGGGGTGGGTGGCAGGGGAGGAAGAGAGGAAAAAGAGAGACGGGCAAGAAGTGGGAGAAACCTGCTGCTGACATTTTCAATATCTGTCTGGAATATTTTAAAAGCCGCGTGTCTGTTTGAAATCGCACAGTCTCGGGCAACAATGGCCCGCTGCCTCCCTACTTCTTTAGGTCATATTTGCATACAAAAGACCAGCTGCTGAGCGGCTATTATGCCACCGAGCCACAGTGGGCCTGGGAGAGGCGAGGTTACCAGCAAGTGCAAAGAACCCACAGAGACCCCATTAATTTTTCAGGAATTCTCAGGCCCTGGCCTTTGAAAGGCCAGTGGGAGAAATTCCAGTCAGAGTCTTCCCCATAGTCACTGTCACTAAATGTTGGGTCCAAACTGAAAAATGAAGAGTGTGGGGCCTCTCCCCTAAGACGAGGGGAGACGCCCCTTCTTGCTGGCTCCAGGGAGCTGTGCAATGCGGAGCAGGAGGTGGGGGGGGGGCGTGCATGCACCCAAGCCTCCCCCCCAGGTCCAATTTCAGGAAACTTATTCCAGTTGTAAGCCATTAGGTGCCAATGTTTCTAATCAGCCTTAGGATTCCAAAGGGGGTGCCGCCTAACAGACCATCCACTGGACTCTGCTGAGCAAAGTTCCCAAAAAGCATCACGAGGAAGGCTCATGCACTGCCCTCCACCCCACCCAGGATCCCTAGGCCCAGCAGTCCTTGGCATCAAGAGGACTCATTTCTTGGGAAAGAATCAAAGCAGCTTCAAAAGGAATAGGGACAGGGACCCACTTGTCCTCCCTGCTTAGTAACAGGAACCCAGGAAGACGGCTGTCACAAGGGGTGTCTGCAGGTAGCTCGGGGCTGGCTCTGGTCTAAGCAAAATACCCACTCCATGCTTCGATTTAGGTTTCCAGGACAAGTCACCAGACTGTGTTCAACAGAACTATGACAGTAATGAAAATGCTAATCAATGCCACACACTTAAAATTATGCTAGGTGGTTCTATCAAAAGAAATATTTTCCCCACCTAGGAAAAACTTTCCCATGGCAAGAAGGGGTATTTCCCAGGGAAGGCAGAAGATGGATATGGTCAGCAGGAAGCAAAGCCACCTCACCAGCTAACGGGGAGGCTGCAACACATGTTTACGTACAGCACCTCATGCCAGGCGGGCAATGTTCACGGGGCTCCATCATGTCTGACGAGAGAGACTGTTTTTACCCCAGGACTTTCATCAGCTTGACTGTCCCCCCGCCAAGCTGAAGCAGGGACTCTCCAGCCTGCCCGCTTGACCAATCCCAGGAAAAGAGGGTGGGCTAGGAAGAGGCAGTGCCTTACTGGGTTCAGTCATGTCTCCAAAGAGTACGTCGACGGCACCGGTGTGGGAGTGTGGCCCGCCCGCGCCCATCTCTCCCTTCCAGCTCCAGAGGCTGGCCCATAGCCAGTGGATGGATGGGCTGTCCACTTTCTTGCTTTCCTCCTCAGACAAATGGATCTCACCGTCTTCTACGCCTCTCTGACTAATGGCTTGCGATCTGACCACTCCTGGGAAGATGGGCCGTTTCTCAATTCCACTTCTACTTCCAAGGCAACTCGGCTCTGCTGCCTCAAGGTCACTTTTGTCCTCCCTTCCTCACCCAGTTCCCCACCCTATCCCCAAAACTCTCAGCCCAAGAGTTACAATCACTTGGAGTCCAGAAAATATTTGTTGAACACTGTACATTTCTGAAGCTGAACCGAATTAAATATGCCAGGAGACAAGATGGCAACACCCACTGGGTGACAAAAACTGAAGATATTCAGGACATAAGCCATTCCGTAGGTACTATTTCATCCTAAGAATTCATTAAGTACCAAAAAAAAAAAAAAAAAAAAGGCCAAAGAAAAAAGGCATTGTGTTTGGATAATATGGCTGGTGAGTGAACAGAACCGGCTTTGAAGGATGGGTCAAGTTTGACCAGATGGAGTGGGGGAGGGGCCTCCAAACTGGGCACATCAGACGCATCCTAATGCAGGGGCTAGAGCAGGGAGTTCACTCTGTGCACCCCAAGGGGGAAGAGAATGGAGAAGTCATTGGATTGGCCCAGGAGTAAGAGAATACACTGGAAACTCCATGGAGGTCAAGTGTGTGGACAGGCACAGTATCTGCAAGGGGAGAAGACCAAACGGGTCCAGAGGCTCCTGGGTGACAAGGTCTCCACAAGAGGTGGCCTGAGCAGGAAGAAAGAGACCTGGCCTGAGGGGAGGGAGATTCACACACAGGAACCAGAGACAGGCTTGACAGCCGTGGCTTTCTCAAAACCCTGACAATCCTCTAGGTGTTACTCATGTTGGAAATTCCCCAAGACCAAGTTTTTCCAAGTCATTTCAAAACTATCAGTGCACCTCCAACAAAGGTCCTCTCCACTGCGTCTGCCACCCCCACCCTTACATACACAAGGCTGGGGGGGTGGTGTCCACCCCACCCCACCCCCTCTCAATGTGAGCCTGACACCGCAGACAGAAAACAGTCCATCCTGGAGGACTGAGTGGGCCAGGGTCCCAGCAGAAGGGAGAGACCAGGTGGCACAGGTTTCTGTCTGCATCTTCCCCACAGCCCAGGTCTGGGTCCACCAAAATCCAAGCAGAGGAAGGGGGTACTCATTGCTGTGACATCACAGCTCCCCCATCCTGAGACCCATGGTAGGAGGGGCCTGATGGCACTCCTGAGACGCAAGCAGAGAACAATCTAAGAGGGAGTTACCCTCTGCCCCGCCATCCATATGGATACAACACAGAACGGGTACAACACAGAACAGGTACAACACAGAATGGCAGCAACACCAGGTTGGGGTGGGCGGGGGAGACAGACGTGTGTGTGTGCGCTGGTGGGTATGACACTGGATATAACAGGATAAGAGTGTGACATCCCCGCCATTAACAAGGAAAGAAGGAACTCCAGCTACCCAGAGGCCTCTACTACATTACAGACTTAATGGCCCATAATGCTTTGGGGGCCAACATGCCCCTCTTGTTGAATTTCAACACGACTAGCTCTGCACTTTGCCTAAATTGATTGCCCTGGAGGAGCAAATGCTTTCCGTGATAAGGCTCATTCAGCTGACGTCCCCTGCCCTGTGCTGGAATATTTTTTGATCAACAGAAGGAAATTCTCTTTCAAATGTGGGCTCACGGTATGCCCTCCTTGTAACCGCACCCTGGACAGAGGACTTCTCCAACCTCCTGGAGGAAAACATGTCTCAGAATGGCAGGAGGACCCGGTGGTTGCAGGCTGGGATGTTCTGGGTTCACGTGGGCATAATACCTACCCCTGCAGGCGCCAGGGGAGGGAGTCCTGGCGGAGGCAGGCACACCTAAGGGCATCCATTCACCCTGGTGGATGTCTGGGGCCTAAATAATAAGGTGAATCATGAAGGGCTAAGGTGGGGGGTGGGAGGGGAGTGGCAAAGCAGGAGACAGGTCCAGGGAGCGGAGATATCAAGAGAACAAGAGGACGTCAGGGCAAAACGAAGAAGGGTAAGGGGGAAAGTACGTGTTATAGGTTGAATCGTGTCCCCCTAGAGTGGGTATGTTGAAGTCCCAACCCCAGCACCTCAGAATGTGACCGTATTTGGAAGCAGGGTCCTTGCAGATGTACTTAGTTAAGATGAAGTCATACCGGAGGGAGGGGGGGCTAATCCAGTATAACGAGCGTCTTTATAAAAAGGGGAAATCTGGACCCAGACCTGCACGAGGACAGAACACCCTGTGGACATGAAGGCAGGTACAAGGCCATGTGTCTACAAGCCAAGGACCGCCAGCTGACCTCCAGAAGCTGGCAGAGATGTGACAGCCTCCTTCGTGCCCGCGGCTGGAACCGGGTCCCCAGAACCGTGAGGCAATAGACGTCCATCGTTGAAGCCACCCAGTGTGTGGGCTCAGCTACGGCCCTAAGAAACTAGGACTTGGGGAAGGAAAGGAGGGAGGAAATCTGTGTGGTGATTCCACCTCCTTAGAAATCAGGTGGGACTGCGTGCGGGGGCTCAGGTTGTGCCCTTGCTATCCTGGGGGCAGCAGCAGACCCAGAGGGAGAGGGTACCTGCCTCCTGGCCCACTCCCTTCAAGGTTCCCAGTGACGCAGCCCCTCTGCTTTGCCTCGGCTGGAGCTACCTCTTAGGAGGATTAATTTTTAATAAATCAGCACTCTTGTTTTTCTGTACTTATTAAAATTTAAGACAATGAGTCATGGAACCTGCAAGGCTTGGGTTGACTAATTACCGCCGAGCAGCTGTCTGGGATGACCGTGTGGCCCTTGGGGAGTGGGCAGGACACTGTGGTGCGTGGCTCGGAGGGAAGGCTGGGGGACGGCTCTGCACCTGCAGAATGCGTGCCCTGCCCTGTGCGGCCTGGTCAAGAGCAGGGCCATCAGCTTGCAAGGGGGTGGGGCACAGAGAGGAGGGGAAGCTGTGGGCTTGACACTGATCCACAGGATGTGCGGATCTAACTTCCCACTGAAGTGCTCAAGAGCGGGGCGCAGCCTCCGCAGGGAGCGGGGTGTGGAGGACACGCAGCTTCCCACCTTGCTCCGTCATTCAGCCAAGCACGCACAGCCAGCGACAGTCACACTCCCTGGGACCCACCCCCGACAACCTCACCCTCAGCCCCCAAGGCCCTTCTCTCTTTGCAGCTTCGTCTCTCCTCTCCTCCCTCCTCGGCTCCCCTTCCCCACTGGAGGAAGGGCAAGTTTCAGCCTCCAAGAGCATCCCTGTGACCTGGCCCCGTCCAGCCCCAGCGCCATCAGTTCTCACCTCCCGTCTGTGGGTATGCAGGCTCTCCTTCCTCCGGAGAACTGGTCAGCGCACCCCTCCCCCGACCCCAGAACCTGATTTGTCCTTCCAACCTGGCTGCTCAGGCCTCATGCCTTCAGTGCTCCGTCCACGTGAGCCCCTGGTCCTGTGCCTGATTCGCTGCCTGGCACACCTCACGCTGTGGTTTGGGTGCCTATCAGTTACCCAGGGTTATGGACTGTGTCCCCTCTCCAGTACCTAGCACTGTGTCTGACCCCTGTCCAGACCTGTCGGGATACAGGAATAAACACACACTCTCCCACGCATGCACTCACAACTGCATTTACCAAAAACTTCTAATCAAGTCTCAGGGTTCCAGCCTAACAAGCTGGGGATGTGGGAGATTTATGAACATGGAGCCAAGGGTTACAGGTTCAGGGCCTCACATCATTCTGACGTCAGAGAAGCAGAAGCCACAGCGGATGCTTCAAATCTCTCCCTTCCTCTCACTGCCACCTGATGCCCTTTTCTGGAGAAGTCTGACCAGAAGCAAAAGTCCTGCACCGGGCCCGGCACCCTGCCCGGTCTTCGCTCATCTATCTCATGCCTTTCCCCACTCCTGCCCCCACCCACCACCCCCAGAATAAAGCAGGGAGCACTTCAGAAGAAAGTTGACAAAGACCAAGTTCGACACAAAGGCAGTCTTTAAAAAAGGTCACAAGGATGTTTGTGAGAATCGTTGAGCCCAAGCCCCCACACGCTGCGCACAGTTTAACTTCTAGGCCACACAGATACTCTGACATTCAAGTTTTACTCGTGGCTTGTAAAGTGGGAAGAGAACCGGTAAGTAGCGTGGCCCTGTCTCCGCTCAGCTTCTACCCGGCTCTGACGAAGACACGGCATTCTTCTGAGTAACAGAGCAGTGGCACCACCAGGGCTCAGACTGGGCTGCAGCTACGTGCTGGCAATTAGGAGGTGCCATGGCTACCCAGAGCCAACAGCCCAACAGGCCCGCCGGTGCCCAGCAACCGCAGGGCCAGCGTGGGCAAGGGAATTCTCAAATTATCCTCCATGGCTGGAAAGGGCACCCTCCCCACGCACCCCGCCTGCTTCAAGACATGGGATTAGGAGTAATTAAGGGCCCAATTATTTTCTGGAGATGCACAGTGGCCCGCCTGAGATATGGGCTGAGCGGCCAGGCTCCTCATGGATCCCTCTGAGGCAAAAAGAACACAGAGAATATCAGGGCCAGGGTCAGGCTCCTCATCCACTTATCCAGAGGCCTCCAAACAGAGTCCTTGTATTTCCAGAGATGATACTGTCAGTGAAACTTTGCCCACTTCCAAGAGTCAACCAGAAATTGACCCAAAATTCTTTTGACTAAAGCATGGTAACAGTAGTTGACCAGCAGCTCTGATGGCCACTGAGAGATTATATTTATACGTGTACATATTTGTATATATTTACATGTATTACTCTTACGGTATGTTACAAGTTATAACAAAGCATTATTATATATAACGTTATATGCAATAAATCTTAAGTTCACTATATAATATCCAACATATAACAATATACATCATAGTATATCCTATAGAACTATAAAATTATATATATGGGTGAATACATGCATATATACACATATAAATGTCTATGTATATAGAAAATATATTAAGTTGATACATTTCTATTTAAATATTATTTATGTAGTTGATCCTTGAACAATGTGGGTGATAGGCACGCCAACCCCCTGCACAACCAGAAATCTGAATATGACTTTTCATTCCCAAAAAACTTAACTACTAATAGCCTAATGTTGGCCAAAAGCCCTGCCATCAACATAAATGGTCAATTAGCACATATTTTGTTATATGTATTTTTAAATTTTATTTATTTATTTTGAGAGAGACAGAGAGGAACAGAGGCAGAGAGAGGGAGAGAGAGAGAGAATCCCAAGCAGGCTCTGCACTGTCAGCACACAGCCCAACGCGGGGCTCAAACCCATGAACCGTGAGATCATGACCTGACCAAAGTCCAATGCTTAACCAAGTGAGCCACTCAGGCACCCCTGTTATGTCTTATATACTATACTCTCCCAATAAAACAAGCTGGAGAAAGAAAATAATAAGAAAATCACAAAGAAGAGAAAATACGTTTATAGGACTGGACTGTTGTTAATGGAAAAAAGTCTACAAAATAAGTAGATCCTCGCAGTTCAAACCTGTGTTGTTCATCAGGCCAACCGTATATGCAATATATCTGATAGCTATAATTATATCAACTTGATGTATAAATTTATATCTGACTTGAATTATTAATTCAAAATTCCTCTTACTCCCCAATATTTATTAATTGATTTTTAAGAGAGAAAAATATTCTTTCAGGACACAGGATCAATAGGAGAAAAATTTTTTTAAAGAAGCGAAGATGTCAGGGAACACTCATATTAACTCCCTATCATTTCACAGCTCAGGAATCTACAGTCTTAAAGGAGGAAGTGACTTTAGAAAGTTTCTCAAGGAATGCTCCAAGAGACATGAGTCCCATGAGATTCTCCTCAAAATAAGTTCAGTGGGGGGCCTCTGGGTGGCTCAGTCAGTTAAGTGTCCAACTTCAGCTCAGGTCATGATCTCACAGTTTGTAGATTCAAGCTCCATGTCGGGCTCTGTGCTGACAGCTTGGAGCCTGCATCAGATTCTGTGTCTCCTTCTCTCTCTGTTCCTCCCACACTCATGCTCTGTTTCTGTCTGTCTCAATAATAAACAAACATATAAAAAAATATTTTTAAATAAGTTCACTGGCCAGTAAGTTCAGGAAACACTGTTTAACTTAATCTGCTCTTAGAAAATGAGAACACTTGTTAGCAGAGTAAAGGCACTGAAAAGTCCTGTAATTTGGAGGGGGGGAGAGAATGTTTATTCAGCATTTACTAAACTTATTTATAAATAAATTTATTTGGCCACAGAGTCCTTGTGTCTCCTCACATTTTACAAGGCCTTGGGGAAAATGTCCAGTCTTCCATCTAGGGTCCAATTCTGCCCAGAGAAGTGGTAAACTTGGCAGGGGTGGTAATTCTGACCACACATTAAAACTTTAGGCCTTGGAACATGACACTGCCAAACCTCTCATTCCCCTCCCCTCCCCTCCCAATAGCCAGCAACTTTCCAAATGAGATGCCAATAAAAACACAGGGCCCATGGTGCCTGGAGATTGGGTGGAGAAGTACCACACTCTCATCTCAAAGAGCCTTGGAAGGTCCAGGTAAGTCTCCTGCCAAGGATACTCAAATGGTTAAGAATGACCTAGAAGGCAATCATCTGCCTAAAATAAACTAGAAGATGATGCAGCCCTGGGAACTACATCAACATTCTGCAGTAAAGATTTGCTGACCCACAGGCAGCAGGCCTGGGATTTAGCCCCAGTTCTGCTCCTGACCGTGGCCCTTGAGCAAGACTGTGACTCTGCATACCCATCTCCAAAACAGAAGAAGTTGGGTCTGGAGCCCTTCACCTCTTCGAGACACTGTGAGGCGGGTGGGGATATAGAAATATAACATGCTTGGGAGTCCCCCCTTCCTGTCTGTGTTTCCCCACACCAGGGGCTCCTGCCAAGGGCAGAAATTGCTCTTCAACACCCTCCTGTCCCCAAGGATGAGTTCAGAGATGCCAACTGTTGCTACAGTGAAATGGTGGTGGCTGCTGGGTTTATTCTTCTGCCCAGAAATCCCTCGCTTCTACTCGTCTGTTTTGGGTGAGTTCTAGGTGGGCAGCTGGTCCATCCTCACACGCAAGGATAAGGCGCATCCTGTCTCTTCCACATCTTACCCCCCAGTTAATCTTCAGAGCTTTGTGCAAAGAGCCCAGAGCCTTTTCAGACATCAGCTTGTGTATAACGCCCACAAATGTGCACGGGTTGGGATGGGGTGAAGGTGTGCACATCCGCATGAGCGAATGAGGGTACATGTGTTTGTTAAGAGCTGGGGGGGCGGGGGGCAGGCCGAATCCAAAGTCTGCTTGAGGTCACACGGCAAACCAGCATGTGGCTGTTCTGCTGAGCACTCTGTGATGCCCCACTTCTCAGAATGCAAGCGGGAAGCCAACGGCGTGAAACTGCATCCTGAGGTGCCCCCACTGCTCCCCAGCTGTCCCGCCCCCTCGGGCCCCACTCACCGCATCCCTCAAATACATCTCTGTTTGTTTTGGACTCACTCTACACAAAACCTTCAACACTCCGGGGACATGGGGAGAGGGGACTGTGCTTGTTTGAAGATGATCCCTTTCTAACAGCTGTAATCTTTAATTCATAACCGTCCCATGAACCAGGCAAACAGTGCATGAGGGCTGAGGGCCACCCACCCCCCTTCCTAGGGTTTTTAAATGCAAGCGGCTGTACAGGAAGTCGGTTTTCACAAAAGCAAAAGAGAGAAAAACATGCTAATTTACAAGCAATGGCTTCAAGCCCCCCATTTCAAGTCTTGTTTTCATGGCCAAGTGGTCCGACTGTGACCACAGTTCCCCATGTGAGAGCCAAGGGGCCGGGGCTTTGCTGCATTATTCAGAAGTGGCTGCAAAACCATCTTTCGCACACAGTTACCAGATAGAGAGACAGTTTCCTATACGAAGGGCAACAGACAGCGGGCTGTCCTCTAAAAGAAGCGGAACTTCTAACACAGGCCTTGGAGCCACATGAAGAGGCATAAAGAGGGGACTCATGGTCACCAGTAAGCTCTGATGCACCTGACCACGTGCTAGGTGCTTTGCAGGATCTGGGCTCTCAGGAGTTACTAAGAGTCTCAAAGTCCTGAAACTCACAACGGCAGGGTGCCTGCCAGGCCTTCTGATCCACACTACAGGGGCCGGGGCACACAGGGCCAGTCCACAGAGAGGGGTTGCAGGCCCGGGGGCAGAGCCCGCTCACTAGCATTCTGGGGGCCGGACTCAGAACTCTGGCGGGTGAAGCTGGTGAAGAGTTCAAGCACCACGAGGTTCTGACAAACTATTCTCTTCCATGGCCACGGTGCAATGTCAGGATGAGGCAGGTCTCAAAAACTATGCCACTGACAGCCATAAGGAGAAGGAGAGGCAGGATGGAACCACTCACGCTTGGCCCAGAGAACACGCGGCAGCACGCGGCCACCACACGGCAGCGCATTATCTTGACGCTCGGAAGCTCCTGGGTGTCTCAGGGGCAGGCCAAGATGTATTAATCATCGCTCGGCCAGAGGCTCCTTCGGTTCAATAGCACACTCAGGGAACGTGCTCAAGATCTGCACAGAACTGCTCGGGGGAGGCGGCCCTTTCCACTCAGCCCTTAGGTGGCCGTACCTTTCACTGAGGATTATGCCCTACGAAGAAGGCGTTCCCCTCTAGGCGGTGGCCTCGCTGACCAACTGGAGAACAGAACGCAGCCCTTTCTTGCTGGAGGGGACTCATCCCACAGGTCATGTTTGATGAGGAAGGTGAAGACCAGAGCCCTAGGGTCAGACAGTTTGGAGCTTGGCTCTGACAGCCAATGCCCAGCTGTGTGACCTCGAACAAGTCGCTCAGCCTCTCTGGCCTCCATTTCCTGATGTATATATAGAGTGGGAATAATAAGTAGTAGCTACCACAAAGACCGTGGTGAGGATTAAGTATGTGAAACCAGAGGGGGACCCGGTACAGGGTGCATGCTCTGCACAGGTGAACGCTTGCGTGTGCTCTGCTGGTGCCCCTCTCTGACGCGGAGTGGGCAAATGAAATCAATGACCCCACGACACCACTGACTACTTGCCACCCAGCATATTTCGGAGACGTGGCTCAACCCCAAATTATCAGGTTACAAATGGAGCCTTGGTGTCCCTTACCTAGACAGCCAGAAAAGGGACAGCCGGCCTCACGGACGGTCACAAGACACCCTGAACATCAGGAAGGTGCCACCACAGCGATGACGTGTGCGGGGAAGTCACGGGCAAACACAGGGGACAAACACGGGCCCTCCCCCACGTCCGCCCAGGAGGCTTCAGTCTCCATCTGCCACGTGGAAGCCCCTGGCTGAGGTGAGACCCCGCATCCAAACCCCAGCCCCCACTCCCAGTCAGCTGTGTCACCTGGGGCAGGACACGAGCCTGCCTCCAGGTCCTCACCTGTAGCAGGGGATGGCTGCAGGACCGCCTATGGGGTGGGTGAAGCAACAGTAAGACGATGCCGCGTAGGGCGGCACTCAGGGCCCAGCACGTGGCAGGTGAGGAGTAAACGGTAGTTATTCCGACTGCAGAAATGAAAAGAAATCAGGCCTCTCTCTGCAGATTAGAGCCCTCTTGGAGACCAGCCTTTTCAGGTACAGCGTCCTCCTCCCTGCTTTCATCTAAGTCCAGAAAAGACAGTCCGTGTTTAATGGTTCTAAGCTACTAGAACAAAAGGGAGCAGATGGACTGGGAAAGACTGCTGCATAAGTGGCCTGTCCCTCAAAAAGTCTGGGATCGCTGGCCTCGGGGCGCACACAACCGGGAGGCAGGGGTCTGGCTGCCAGTCTGGGTTCTGGTGCTGGTGGTGGAGTCCTGGGCCAGCCGCTTCCCCTCTGCGAGGATGGGCACGGGTCCCCGGGGGTCCTTCCAGCTGACAGTGTGCCACCTGCTTCCCCTCCCCTCCCCCAGGGAACAGGAGGGGAGAGCTGCATGGTCCCTTGCCCGGAGCCAAGGTAAGGATGGATGGCTGTTCCCAGCCACTTCTGTCCTGGACACCAGCTGGACAAACCACCGAGCACCTAGTCGCCAAACTGGCTTACAAGGTACTGAAGGTGAAGCCCTTACCATGTCGTCTAACTGGAGCCTGATGAGTAAGGGTGTGGTCAGAGCCGCCCATCTTCAGGTCAGATAAATGGGAGCACACGGGACGGCTATTCTTCAGGAAAGAAAGAAAAGGGGCATCACTCATGGTCACAGTCAGCAAAGCTTGCAGGGGTCAAGGCTTCTCGTTTTCATAATTGCCTGATCCCTTGATGCTCTTCTTACACCAGCTTTCACTTCAGGGACCAGAGCAGGCTGAGAGAGGTGACAGGTCCTAACCTGGCCCTTCCCCTTTTCTGAAACGCCCAAAGTGCCCCTGCCGGGCAGCGGCTATAAAGAGTTTCAAACACCAGCTCTGCCAGGAGGTGAGGAGGCACATGAGCTGGGCTGCACGGCTGTGCCAATTTCACTGTCATTCCCAAATCACACATCTGCCTTCCTAAGACCCTGTATCTTCAACTTCCCACCTTAAATCTCAGAGAGCAGCAAAGCACCAGAGCAATTTTCTCCACTGGCCTCAGAGTAGAGGTACAAGCAGGCGAGAATGAGATTAGGGACACACTCTCTGTGAAGATCCGGCAATTGCTACGGGGCCTCTGCTCTTGGAAAAAGGGCGAAGTGTCTCACTGTCCAGAGATGTGAAGGCACCAGGCTGGTGCCTCTGTTGCAGAAATGTCACAGGAAGGACGGGATAGGGGGAACCACTTTCAGAGGTTTCCTGGAGACTACGAAGGGCACATCAGCCCACTGTTTCACAAATAGTCCTTTGATGGTGCCTTCCCCAAACACCATCACTGTATTTGGGGACTCACTTAGCTAAAGATCTCATTTGTGCATTCCAAGACAAGATTAAGGAGACGGAGGCTTCTCCACCAAAGTCCCCACCTTAAACGTGCACCCACATGCACGCAACACCCACACTCTCACACATTTACATGCTCAAAGCCACACAACGGACCCTAGTGTCAGGCAGGCGATTCTCCTGGTTCAGAGGAGTGTCAGGTTGTAGACAAAGGCAAAGGATGCTGAAGCCTAACTACTGGCCCTTATTAACTGCCAGCACTTTGGTCCTTCTGGACACTTACCTGCATCTCTCATCCATCCACCATCTCAATCTTAACCCAGATGATTACCAACCGAGGAAACATCATGGAGCACAGGGAGAACAAACAAAGGAGAAACACCACCACCATCCACCAGGCCATCCAGCCCCTACACTGACTCGTCCAAGCTCACTCTTCTCCCAGCTAAGTCTCAGGAAAGGATAAAGAAAAAGGTGAGAAGTTTTGCAGAAGTGGAAATCCTACAAAGACAAAACACTACTTGATTATTTCCTCTGAGTATATACAAAAGCAAGTGAGTGCACAGAAAAAGCACCATATGAATAGTCACCAAAGTGATGAGCAAGTACTGAGGGGTGGAAGGGAGCAGGAAGAGTGATTCGTCCAAAGGGACTCTGCCTTTTCTAGAGCTTTCCTTTTTTCCCAAGGAGACACTCTTCCCAAATTACTTTATGTAATTTAACAAAGCTTTTTTCTTTTTTTTTAACTGGGGAATGCCATTTCAGTTGCTGCTCTAGCCACAGAAGGAAATAAATCTTTTTCCTCCCTCTCATTTTTCGTTTTGAAGAAGGCAAAGAAAACCGTGTTCCCCTCCACTGTTGAATTTGCTGAAGGTCAAATTCTAGTGCCTATAAACTTTGATAATGTCTCCATAATTTACTATTTTTTACAGGCTCTATAGCTTTTAATAGTGAGAGCGAGTAATTTTTCACTGTTCATTTGCAGCACGGGGAAGGGAAAAAAGTCTGTGTCTGATGTGTCTGCACTAAAACACTTCATTTTCCTTTCTAGTTAGTAAGTGAACTAAAAATTACTTCTTGCAGATAGATGCGTATGTCTATAATGGACACACAATGTATGGGTCTATATCAGGGCTGGAAAAAACAGAGCAAGACAAGAACAGCTACCCCGAGACTGGTCAGCACCATCCATTAACAGAGGTTTTGCTTTATTAAATATATCTATCTGTGTTTGAAAAATTGCTGGTCTACAAGGTCAAAGGTTTCCTGGGTCATCAGCCAATTAAAAAAAAATCTTAGCAAATCCAGCCTCTCATGTGTATGTGTGAAGACCATGCAAAGACGGGGAAGATCTATTACTCTGGGGCTGTTATATAAAGCAGGATGTGAGGGGTGCCTGGGTGGCTTAGTCGGTTAAGCGTCCGACTTTCGCTTAGGTCATGATCTCGCGGTTCATGGGTTCGAGTCCCGCATTGGGCTCTGTGCTGACTGCCCTCTCAGAGCCTGGAGCCTATTTCAGAGTCTGTGTCTCCCTCTCTCTCTGACCCTCCCCTGCTCATGCTGTCTCTCTCTCTCTCTCTCTCTCTCCTAGAAATAAATTAAAAAAAATAAATAAAGCAGGATGGGGGTGGAGAAGGGGTAGGTCCGAGACCAGGATGAAGAGAAGCATGGCAGTCCCATCCTCCTTCTGAGTCGGCCGACGGAGAGCATCTCGGGGCTCACAGAGGCTATTATGTGTGCATTCTGGTCACTCAAGACCTGTGATGAGGGATGCACAGGGTGAGCCGGGAGATGTCGCCACATCATGAAAAGGGCATCGGCCTGCGAGCTGACTATCTGGGTTTTGCCCTTAGCTTGGTCTTCAGTCAACCCAACAATGAAGCCCTCCATTGACAAAGACTAGTTAACACTTACTAAGCACTTACTACCTAAGAGTCAGAGATCATGCAAAGCCCTCTGCACCCATGAACTTGGGGGACCCCCACTCCAATCCCCCACCCACTCCTATCCATCATCCCCATTTTGCAGATGCGGAAGCTGAGGCTCAGGGTAGTTATGCAGAGGCCAGCCCAAGGTCCGAGCTAGTAAATGGCTAATGACACCATGACAGTGCCACCTTGACCTCCCTACACTTCCTCTTCTGCCCTCTCCCTGCTTTTGAGGCTCCCAGGACCAATACAAACTAAAGTCCTTATAAAAACAGCAAAGGGTTACCCAGGACGGAGGGAACTCCCCTACTTGAGCCAGGAAACCTTTGAGGTGAGGTCCAGCGGCAAGCACACCTCTGTCCCAAAGATGTCAAAGCCAAATAGGTCCCAGACGGCTTTCCGGGACTTCACAGATCTGCCCTTCACACCCCCACATGCTCCGCCCCACCCCATGCTCCGCCCCCACCCCGGCTTGCTGAAACTGGGGAACCACGCGGAAGAATTTGTCCTTAACAGTTTCACCAGGAGAAAGCCACACTCCCCACCGCTGTGTCGTTCTAGCCGGGGTGAAGGATCTGGGAGGAGAAACCTGCCCACACGCCCACGGGCAGGCTCCCTGCCAAAATCCGCCACACACCGTCTTCCTGCTCACTTTGCCCCATGGATGATTTTTAAAGCTTTTTAATTGTCCTTAATAAATTACCTACATGTGCATGGTTGTTACAATAGTTTCATTAATTTTTCTCGGTGCATCTAAGCTGTTTATCATGGAAGTGTTAATAGAAAAGAAAAACATGTCGGGCAGGCTCCTTCTCACACACTCTGGGCTTGGGCAAATTAATGCTTATGGGATTGCTTTCCCGCACCACAAACAATTAGGGGCGTATTTATTTCATCCTAGCAAATCATCTTTCAGCAAGGCCAGAAAGAGTGTGCCCACCGGAGCACTCCGTAACGGGACTGCTGTGGATCCGGCACCCAGATGCCTGCCTCGTATTCGGTAACTTGTAACTTTATCTCCCCTCCCCTTCGGCGGAAATCTGGACTGAGAGCCTTCGGTGCTCACGACTTGCCCCACACCAATGGGGAGAGACATGTCAGTGGTATTTCAGATGACGTGCTTCTTGGTATTTGAGGCTTTCAACCAGAAGTAAATTGCCGAGGGCTGGGAAAGAGCACAAGGAAGGCCAAAAGTGACATTGTGAAAGCCAAGCGTGTGGTCCCGCAGCAGAGAATGCTGGCAATCGACAGGGGATCGATTGTCTGGTCTCCCAGGATCCGGAGGAAGAGGGTAAAGGGGCTGCTGGGAGCGTGGCTATAAAACTTGAGCCTGCCCACATACTCACCATCTGACCGAGAGCTTGACACAACAGCAGGGTCAGCTGGGTCTTACTCATGTGACAGTAAAAGCCCTGGGCTGAGACCAAACATACGTGGGGCCCTCCACAACCGAGCCATCTGTCCAGCCACCCCCCCCCCAAGAAGGGTGGTCTTAAAATTTAAAACAAACTGTTGCAAGACAGCTTCAGTGTTCTTAAGGGTGATGGTCTATCTTCTCAGAGCAAATGAATTCTTTGGATTCGGCGTTTATGAGTCAACCTGGCATCGAAACATACAGGAGTAAAGCTACCCACGTAGCGTACTGTCCTTCAAGGCCTGTCCCAACCTGACCCCAGCTCCTCTTCCCAAAAGGCTCATTTCTTGCCACATCAGATTATTTGATGTTCCTCTAACACACTTTTGACAAAGTGGGTTTTCTTTGCCATCAAGGTTCTTTTCATCTATCCTATCAAACTCCTACTCCTCCCTCAGGGCCCATGCTTTTTTCCCCCAGATGGAGCCACTGGGCATCAACGATGCTCCCATTGTGCATGGATACATTTCTTTTACAGCCTAGTGATCATTATGAGAACATCTCCTGAGTTGAATGGACAGTCAACCTTTTTTCTATCTCATGTTCTTCATGGCATTGATTCTCCACCAAAAGACTGGATCCTGAAGGAGGAGTCCCAACCGAGAGCATCTCTTCTGAGCCCTCAAAGGCTCACCTCCAGCAAAAAGCCCTAATCTGTGTGCTCAGCACCTCTGATGTCAAGACCATGTGGCAGAGTCCCAAAGCAGGTATGGAACACACACTGGAAGTCCCTTCGCTTCTACCTTGCCAGCACACTGAGGACATGTCTGAGCCCCCAACAGTGCCCCACCCCCCTCTCCAACACCTCTCCCATCCCTGGCTCCCTTGCTCACCACCCTCCAGCTCCAGCACCCTTCCCTCTGTTCCCTGAAATCACAAGGCTGATCTTGCCTTGGATGCTACACAGGCTATCCCATCTGCCTGGAAACCCCTAGCCTTGCACCATCCCATGGCCTCAGAGAGGCCTCTCTGCTCACTCTGCCCAAAGGAGCATCCTCACCCTGCTATACCACTTGCCAGTCCCTCCCCGGCCGAATGATCTGTTGCACTTCCTCTTTGCACTGATCAGCATCTGTAAGCAGCAGGCTGGCTTCCTCAACTTTCTCATCTACAGTGTGACTCCCCATTAGATTACAACTTCACCAGAGCACAAAGCCTGCTGTCTCTTTCATGCCTGTACCCCCGATGCCCAGGACAGTGCCTGGGGCTCCTAAACATGTCCCACGAATGAGTGAAACTCATCATGTTGTTAAACAAAGTCTGCTCTCCAAAGCCCCTTATGGAAAAGACCCCGTATCCGGGAAAATGGCCGAGCTCAACAACAACAACAGCTCAGGAAGCACAGAGGGACTAGGAATACTTTGGAATTCGGGGACACACCTTGGGGGGAGCCCTGGTAAACACTCAGCATGAATTCACAAAACTAGTCGCATGTTAATATATGCTGCCTCCTCCTCAAACAGCTTATGAACACTATAATTTTCTTCACTAAAACACTGTCTAACAGAACCACCTCCCCTAATTACAGACGTTTGTATGCATTATAATCTTTATACAATTAAACCTACTTAAAGGGATAAATGATTAAACGCCCCCCTTGCCCTGTCACTAACCCACCCCTCCTCTAGCCACCACCACCCCCCAAAAAAACGAAACAAAAACACACAAACCACACAACAAAAAAAACCAGAGGTGCTGAGAACACCAAGTTGAGTCGTAGACAGACGAAAATCCCAGGAAATTGAAATTCGGGCTGACACAGAACTTTGTAGCTACAGGGGGGAAAGTCAACTTTGAACTTCAAACCCAGCACCTGACGGCTCAGCATCTGACTGCAGTGTCAAATTAAAGGCTTGTGTGTATTCGTACAAAATGTCTTATTTCGGGAACAAACATCTTCCCTTGCACCTTTCACCTCCAGACACAAACACATGGTTGGGGGACCGGCAGAGGCTTTTCTCTTAAAAATTTCACAAACGCATTCCTGGCCCGCGGGTATTTACCAGGAAGTCGGTGGGTGACTCCTCTGGAGTCAGGCAGGTTTAACTGATAAATCTCTCCTTGGGACACGGCTGCGCGTCCTGGGGAAAACATCCGTCCTGGAATTTCTATGAAAAAGGCCCAGATGTCAGCTACTTGTCCGAGGCTCACACCCTACTTTTGTAAAATTCAGCCTCGTGGGGAGAAAAAGAGGCATCGTGAGAGTGGAAACAGATCCCCTTTCAAGTCCTGAAAGGGCCCTGAGCACAAAGCCATGTTATCTGAACCCCTGAAAAGCTGGTGCTTGAAAAGATCAGGCAGGGAGGTTTAATTACAGCCATGGAGGGGACCCGGCCCTGCAGGGCCTTCTCATTGCTCCAGACATGCCTGGAAAAGCTCTCTTTTCTGCCTGGGCCACGTTCAACACCGGACTACCCAGATGTGGAATCCGGAGGGTAAGCCAAGCCTCGAGGTCTTGGGAACAATCAATCCTTTTCCTGTTCTTCCAGGGGACAAAATCCCTAGCACAGAAGGAGGGCAGCAGGATAGCCTGGTGGAAAGATCTCAGTCATCTCGTGGCTCTGCAGCAACTGCCACTGGGCAAGATGCACTCGTCCGCCCCAAGCCTCTGTGTTCTTGGCTGTAAACTGCAGGTGTTAGCAGTATCTGCCCCCTAAGGCTGTTGACGGTGTCCTGGAGAGTGGTAGCTGTGGGTAGCGGGCAAAGGATGCCTGGCCATTTGTCAGGAATTCTGTACAGTCACTTGTGCCCCTCTGGTCCCTTCTATGACTGGAAAGTGAAGAGGCTTGGGGTGTGCAGGAAGGGGCAGGAATCAGCAAGCACTCAGGTTCTCTTGCTCGCCCCCAACCCCGCCCCACCCGCCCTGTCTCCTTCTCTGGCCCTCGATACCTTACCCTTCCTCCCCCAAAGACTAAGTGGGTGGCATCCACAGGGGGGCCCTGGATTTACAGACAGACATGCATCAGCCCAGCTTTTCAGTGAGGTAGAAAGGGAAGTGGCGGTACCAAGTATGTCACCCTGGGCTCGCATGCTACCCTTACAACAAGCCTCTGAGGTACGGACGCCCATTACCCATTTGGCCTCTGAGGAAACTGAAGCTCAAGAGAGGTGACGCAATTTGCCCAAGGACACACAGCTAGTGAGCACCAGTGTATGGGCAGGGACAATGAGTGAGACAAACCCTGTGGCAGGGCTGCCTCACAAAGGCAGAGTGGCCTCATGCAGAGGGCAGAAAGGAGGCGTGGTTTCAAGGGTCAGTTCGGCCCCTAGCTTGCCCTTTGACCTTACACACACCCCCAGCGCCATGTTCTCTGCTCTACACAAGGGAGATTGGCCCTTCCGACATCGTTCTGTGGATCCATGAGTCACCGAGTTCTAGGCCCTTCCTCACACAAGCAGCCTCTCTCAGCAGCTGAGCCCGCAGGCACCTTTCTCAGGCCTTCCTCGGGTGCCTGGGGGCAGGGTGGGCGGTGAGGAGAGGCGGTCCCTGCCGGAGCCAAGTGTGCCCAGTGCAGCTGCCAGGAAGTCCCATTAGTCAGCACCAACAGCTGCTGCCCCAGAGCACGTGGCGCCTTGGGACCTACCCGAGACTCTGCTAAACCTTGGGGGTGGCTGGAGAGCATGAAAAGTGGGATTCCAGAAACTCTTAGGGGCTCTGTGTGGTGTGGGCTCTTCCCTCATCCACAAAAACACCCCCCCACACACACACACACACAAGCACACACACACACAAGCATGCACTGCTCTCAGCCCCAGTTGTGGGCTTGGGTTGGATTTCCTAGTCAGAAATGGTCCCTGGCTTTGTCAACCAAGAGGAGTGAAAGGGCACTGGAGGTAGGCAAAGCGCCTCTCAAGGCTTTGAAACCCCAGCCACCACGGGGTGGCTTCCCAGAGCTGGGAAGGAGCCAGCCGGGTGGGAGGCAACTCCTCACGCTCTGCACTTGGTCTGAAAGACTGTGAGCCTCTGCCCTCACCGCTTTTCTCAACCCCTCAAATCTTGACCTGGGCGATTTCTGTCTGCATTCTGGCACTCTCCTGTCCCCAGGAAGAGTCTGAGCATCAGATTTCCAGCACTGTCTGCCAGAGATATCCCAGGCCCACTGATTGCCGGCAGGAGATGCCATTCTATACACCTGTCAGGAAGAAAGGAAGGGCAAGATGGCCCCGGGCCAGCACCACCTTCCTGGGCCCCATCTCATCCCGTGCCCTGGGCCTTCCAAAGTCTTTTCAACAGCCTCTCAATTTTCATCCATGCTCATCTTGGGCAACCTGGCCTGTGGGTTGCTTCCCACAAAAAGGAGCACACTGAGAGGCCAGTGGAGAACAAAACCCTGGATTCTTCTGGGGGGAAGGGGGCTGACTAAGTGGACAGGCTGTACAAACCCCTGCAGAAGTCAACAAGCCCCATGTTATTTAAGGAAAATAAACACTTGATCCAAAACCTCTCCAAAGACTGAATCTTAAAGCAACTCCCCTTCAGGGCAGTGAAGTTATTCATGCTTGAAAACCAAGAAGGTAAATGTCTCCAGAAGGCTCATCCTAGTTGGCGGTGTGGACGGACAAGACCATGAATGTGACGCGGATCTGGAGACTTCCAGGAGGCGCGCTGGAGTGGAGGGAGGAAATGCCTCACTTGGAAGCCCTGCCCTGGGGTTCTTCCTCCTAAGGCTGACAAGCAGTAGTGAAACAGCAATACAAAGGACCCCGCAGGCATCCCTCTTCCCAGACAGGAACAGAAACAACGATTACTGCCACTTGTAGACCTACTGTGTGCCACATGACCTGCTGAGTCCTTCTCAGATCCCAAGGAACCAACATAATATCACTGATGGAAGTGACAGCACAGGACGGAGTTTAAATAACAACAAAACCCAAAGAAAATGGTAGGACCAGGCTGAGATAAGGAGAAAGAGCAATCCTGTGTCCCACGGGGATGGTTTCGCATGACATCGCCACACCATCACCCTTCACTGCAGAGGAAACAGGCTCGGAGAGGTCTGCAGACGTAGGAGATTGAATCCTGAAGCTGAGGTTCAAACCCGGCTCCATATGATGGCGGAGGTCCACGTGGTGACAGCTCTATGCTTCTCTCAACAAAGAAACAAACAAACAAACAAGACTACCCAACTTCCCCACAGTAACAACCAGCCAGTCCACTGCAGGCTGCAGGGTGAGTGACAACTATTACAGGCTTAGGCGGGGTGGGGGACACTTCCCAACGGGGTTTGGATTCTAGGCTTTACTCATACCCAAGAGCCACAGGACTGGAAACCAGTGCCCAACGTCTTAAGAAGTATCAGCCGTGGGCCTCGGAGGGGGTGGGGGGGCTCTGATTTAATGCAGACCCACTGGGTGAGAAGCTCTTGCATGAGCACCCATCCTCTGTGAATGGCAAGAGGCCTCCCCGGGCCGAGGGAGCCCCTCTCTCCTTGGTCAGCCATCTTGTGCACACAAATCACCAGGATGGGGCAGGGGTGTGGCTGGTTCTGCAAAGCCATCCCCGTCACTGGAAACAAAACACACAGATCCCACCCTCCCATGAGTGCACTACCAGTGTCAGGGCCTCCCGCAAAGGGCCACGCCGCCTGAAGGTGAGCCTGCACCGTCCTCGGGGCCGTGAGGTCTCTGCAGCCCTGGCAGTGCTGTTGGGAGCAAGCGG
Organism: Crocuta crocuta; assembly: GCF_008692635.1. Taxonomy (NCBI): domain Eukaryota; kingdom Metazoa; phylum Chordata; class Mammalia; order Carnivora; family Hyaenidae; genus Crocuta; species Crocuta crocuta. The sequence goes on from NW_027529669.1 coordinate 604,205, forward strand.
GGCAGAGCCACAGTCCCCGCCCCAGGTGGCCTCTGACCTGAGCCTGATCTGAGCCCTGGGCACCCCCCTAGGCTTCCGTTTCCTCAGCAGTAAAGAGAGATCGCCCAGGCCCACCTTGGAGAAACCCTCCAAGGCTTCTCCAGCTCCCGCGGACTTGCAGGCATCAGCTGGGGCCTCCTTCCTGCAAGGCCTGCGCCTCCTAGACCCTCCGTGCTCACCCCGAGAGACTGGGAAATCACATCCACACCCACGGCACAGAGGCACATAAATGAACAAACCCACACTGAGACTCAGAACACAGAGTGTGTGCGCCCGCACAGACTGCCATTCATTAAAGGCCTGTGGCAGTCGGCCAAATTATAAACAGACCAGCTCATGTTTAAGATGACCAGCTCTTCTGCAAAGTTCTCTGGCCTTTAGCAGTGGTGTGAGCCTTGCCTCCTCTTAACCCCTTTAAGCTAAACGCTCAACAGAGAGCCCAGTTCTGACCCAGCCAAGCTAGCAAAGCACAGTCACGTGTGTGTGCGTGTACGCACACACACGCACACATAACAAACCCCCACCCATGACTGTCTGCTAAGCAGGATCTGATTGATGAAAAGCCCAGAGATACAGGGTCCAAAGAGGTCTGCAAGTCACAGGAATGATAAACACAAGGCTGTTTAAGAAGGAATGAGGGGCACGGCTCCTTGCGCCCGGGCAGATGCTGGCAGCAAGACCCAGCTGGCTATCAGGCTCACTTCTCAGACCTCCATTAGCGCACGCTGTCCCCATCAGCGCCTCTTCAGCTCACAGTTCAGAACAATCCCTGCCTCCCGCCCTTCCAAGCACAGTTCAGACTGTGTTGTGTGGCTTCTAGGTCGAGAACGCCCAGGGGTGAGGAGGTTGAAATAACCATCTAACTCCAGGGAGACCAGGGCTATCTGCACACAGCTCACCCTTGGCACAAGGAGGTCCAACTGGTACTGTGTCTTCTCCAGAACAGACCCCCAACCCTCCCCTCCTGCAGGCACCACAGACACAGGTTTGCAGAGCGGCTCCAATCGCAGGAGACAGATATATATATGCTTTCATTCAGTGGTCTTCAACCACGTTGATATGGCCAACATGCATATTCCAGGGAATATATGCTACGGCCCCTTCGCTGTCATGGACTGAATGTGTATGTCCTCCCACCAAAGTCATATGTTGAAGCCCTAACCCCCAGGGTGGCAGTGTCTGCAGATGGAGCCTCGGCGGGTAGTTCCGTTTAGATGAGGCCATGAGGGTAGGGCACCTCCATATGAGGACACCAGTCCCATATTCTGGAACTAGTAAGAACAGTTAGACTGCAGCTGCTCCCTCCACCGTGTGAGGACACATCGAGAGGTGGCTGTCTGCAAGCCAAGAGGTTTCTCACCAGAACCCGACTATGCACCCTGATCTCAAAACTTCGTCTTCAGAACCATAAGAAATCATTTCCGTTGGTAAAGCCGCCAGTCTACATACTTTGTTATGGCAACAAAATACCAAGCTATTAAGACAGAGGCCTCCAATTTTTCTTCATTGTTTCACATTCTCTCTCTGGCCCTCAAATACTAACCCAGACTTCACCCAACCCCTAAGAATCCTGGAAAGTTATTGACTCCTCAGATCCACAGGAAATGCCCCAAGTCTGGGCCTTTTCCTATGCCGTGAACCCCTTCAGGAAACAGACCCTCTCCTCGGTGCTCGGCACTCAATCTGGAATAGTCAACCTCAATTCATGGATGAAAGTCACCTTGGGGTAGGTATCTGTGGGCTCGATGAGAAAGGCTTTAGGTTGCCTGAGCTCATCCCCCCCAAACATCCAATCTATATCATCGTCCAAGGAGGTGCTTCTGCAGTACCCTCCTCCCACCCCACGTCCTGAGTCAGGCCAGGCCACAGGTGGGCTAGACATCCCACAACCCACACTGAGTGCAAATCCCCATCCATATCTACAGACACCTCTTGCCCCTACTCTGTAAAATCCCATAAATCTCACATGCTTGGTCAGAGCAACCGCACGTTGTGGAAATGTCAGGACCCCCCCCCCCCCCCCCCCGCCGGCCCCCAACTTCAGCAGCTGGACAAGGACAGGGCCTCAAATCGTGGGTCAGGAGACTGACACCTAATGTCAACTAATTGACCCTGACGACTAACGGACACTGAGGTCTACTTCAACAAGCCTCAGATGGCTTCGCTGCATGGACCTATAACCCGATTCTCTCTAACGGACAAGCTACAATTCTCAGGCCCCAGGGTCTGTGTCAGACTGGACGTTCACGGCCTCTGTTATTCCCAATCCTCTGATGAAACCCCCTCACCTCAACCCACTCCCATTCCCCCCTAAAATACTGTTCTTTTTTTAAATTCCTTAAGGGGTAGCGTTTTGTTTTCCTAACTGAACCGTAGCTTTCAAAATAGTCCTGACCTTCCTGTTCCCCAACCCACCCCCCCCACCCCCGTCACAGAGCAACAGAAATTAAATTGATTCCCACTATCAGTGCTCTGCATCTCAGTGATTATGCCCAGTCACCAGAAAAGTCCGCTTTCTGCTCTATCCCACGAACAGGAAGCCTGTTGCTAAATCCAACCCCACAGGCTCAGGAAGGAGGTGATGGAGGAAGAAGGGGTAACCAAGTGGCCCAGGTAACAATTTATGGCCCCTCTGTCGCTGTGGTCTTATCTCTGCGGCCAGCCCCTTCTGAGAAATGGCACCCGTTACTAACCTCCCACCCCCGAGGGCTGCCTTCCTACCCTACCACGCCCCATCCGAGACTCAGCCGTTTGGGACAGGTGGCCCAGCCGGGCAGCAGGGAGCGGAAAGATCGGCGTGGACCCTCCTCTCCTCGGCACGGCCCTGCCCAGGCAGCCTGGCTCAAATTGCCTCTACTGGCTAACAAGCAGGGCAAGTGGCGGCTGCAGGGAAGAAGTGAAGGCCCACATCCTCAGAGAGGGCCTTCTATGACCACCCTATCCAGATTCAATCCCCCCCCCTCAGAGAACACACTGTACTTTCCCTGCAAAGTGCGCCTGGCAATCTGTAATTTGTGTTTCTGTTTAATGTCAGTGTGCCCCACTGGACCGGCCCCATGAGGGCCAGACCATGACTGTCACCTTCCCCACAGTATCAAGCACTCAATAAATATTTATTGAATAAATAAGTGGGTGGGGGGAACCCGCCTTACTGCAAGCTCCTTGAAACAGGATACTAACTTATTTGGTTGGGCCTCTTACCGAGTTGTTTGTCCACACTGCAATGCAGAGGATAGACTAGACGAACTTCTGGGGTTCTTTTTTTTTTTCCCTTTCCTCATACCTCTCATTATTTTTGACGAGGTCTCATGCCAGAAAAATATTTCCTTGCCCCATACCAGAGAGAAGACAGAGCCAAGGACAAAAGCTTCAAAGCCTCATTGCAGTGAACACTGGAATTCTACCTGGAAACAGCCTCTCCTTCCTCTCCCCAGTGCCCTGGGCACATCCCCCCTGCCCAGTTCAACTCCCAGTTCAAATACATTCCACTGCCGTGTCACGATCACCAAGAACAGTAGTCCCACTGCTGAGGCCCTCCCGGAGCTGGAACCCCTCACTCGAGTCTGTTATTGGCATCTAACAGGCCCGGCTCATCAAAGTCATCTTTCTGATGTCCCATGAGCAAAAGCCAAGGGGCTTCGTTATTTCTTTCTACCTCATTTTGTTCCAAAAGGGATTGGAACCAAAATATCTACTGCACAATCAAAATAAATGAAGCACTGAGTTAAGACGGGAAATAAAATAAATCTGAAAGTAAGCTACTGCCCAAAAGTATACATCATAATCGGTCAACGCATTCCCGAGACAGGAGATGTGAAAGCCTCCTTTCCCGAGTCCCAGCCTCGACGGCAAGATGGGAAATAACTGCACTCATATTCAACAGACACTTTATCCACCCGGCGAGTGTCTGGGCTCGGCCTTGGGGACTCGTCAACAATGCACACACCAGGCTCCAGGCTGCAAGTGTCTCTCACGTCCTTGAGTCCTGTGTCAAGCGCTCTCAGCTGGGGAGAGGCGACTTGCTGGAGTCAACCCAGGAGAAAGGGCAGTTTCTAAAACGTGGGCATGTCAGCGCTCCTCTCTGCTTGCAAAATAAACCTTCTCTGACCTTGGGCAGGACTAGATGCTCTCTTTTGGCCCTTCCAATTCTAAAACTTTTACGATCTTATGATTCACGGCTGTCATACTCCAAGAAGTGATTTTGTTGAAACACCCAAGGCACTCGGTAATGTTTCACTTTCATGCAAGCCTGGGCTCAGCTTTGCAATCCTGATGCTCTCCCATGCCTCCTGGTTACAGTGGGTTACCCAGACGCGGGGGCTCCTCAGCCCCAGCCTCTTGAATCTCTCACCCTCCATTCCCACACCTGCCAACCCTGTCTTAGCAAAGCAAGGCCCATACTGGAACTCCCATTGCACCCCGACATTGGGGCATCAGTTTCCTTCTGTCCGTAACAGAACCCAATACCCAGAATACAAGTGCAGCGGTTTTTCCCAGATAATCTGTGAACGTACATTCCTCCTTCTTCTATAATCTGTTCCTAGTCTTTGTCATAACAGCAAATATTTACTGAGTGCATATTCTGTGCTGAGCCCTCTCGTGAATTCTCTCATTTAATCCTTACCCCACCCTAGCAAGGCAGTTAACTATTATTCTTCCCATCCTGCATACAGATCAGCATGCTGAGACTGCAGTGAGGTCAAGTTGCCTGCTCAAGGCCACACCAGGATTCCATCCCAGGTTCATCTCATTCCAAAGCTCTTAACCACCACACTGCACAGCAGTACCTGCTTTTAGAATCCATGGGGGCGCCGGGGGTAGGCGCCTGGGTGGCTCAGTCGGTTAAGCATCTAACTTCGGCTCAGGTCATGATCTCACAATTCATGAGTCTGAGCTGTGCTGACCGCTCAAAGCCTGGAGCCTGCTTCCGATTCTGTGTCTCCCTCTCTCTCTGCCCCTCCCCTGCTTGCACTCTGTGTGTCTCTCTCTCAAAAATAAACAATTAAAAAAAAGAATCCACTGGGAATTTTCCCAATTTTAAATTGCTTCATCACTTGGTTACACATTTCTCAGACACGCATTCCTTCCAAGAGCAAAGTGTGCACTTGCAGCTCTGGGTGCAGGAAAGCATATGTGGGGTGCGTGGTCTGGCAGACCTGGGCTCCACTCCTTGTTCAAGATCCCACAACCTCCCAGGGCTCCAGTCTGCCAGATGTACAGAAGAGCTAATAATCCCCTGGGTCTCCTTGGGTCACCACCTAGTTTTCATGAGTGCAGCAATTCCTGGGCAGATAAACGTTTTTCTAAGAGGAATGAATATAACCCCCCCCCCCAAGCTTCTGGAAATCCATAGAAAACTGGGATCTATCACTCTGTCCCATCTGAAGGGCAATGAATCCATCGCCAGTGTCACAGGGCATTCCAAGTGAGCTGTAGGGGAGACAGCACAGCCCTTAGGCTGTCCCTGGCTGGGGAGGCCCCTTTGACACGTGGAAATGATTTTCTAATTAAGTAGTGTATTGACTTCAAGTGCAAGAATAGCTCAGGTGAAGAAGGCAGTGAATTCAAGGTCCACAAAGAAAGAATCGCACTGAGCCATCAAAGCCAGATCACTTTTGGCGCCCTCCAGGTCCCCACTCCCTATCCAGTCTCTATAGAACAGTCTGAGTGACATTTAAAAACGCTGATCATGTCATTTATCTGCTTAAAACCTTCCAAAGACTTTCTGTGCCTCTTTGAATGAAATGCAAACTTCTTTACATGGTTCACAGGCTCTGTACCCCTTTCTGCCTCTTCTCCCACTCTCCAAGCCCCGTCACACCTTAGGCCTGCCACAGGGCCTTTGCACTGCTAGTTCCTTCTGCCAGGAAAACCAGTCCCCAGATCTGTCCTCATTGGCTCCTTCTTTCCATCCACGTCTCAGCTTCCAAGCCAGCTTCTGGGAGAAACCTTCCCCGACCACTCTACCAAAAGTCACCCGAGCACTCTCTCTTCCATGATTCAATACTATTTTCTTCACAACAAAGGGCACTACCTGAGAATTCTGTTGTTTATTTGCCTTCCCCTCAACCTTCCACCAAAACGTATACTCTATGTAAGCAAGAACCATGTCCATCTTACAAGCATGGGTGTCGAACACCGCACACAGCATACTGCAGACCTTCAGTAAAACTTTGTTTGGAGAGGAGGCGGTGGTGACGGCAGGCATGAGCAGCAGTAACAACCAAGGGCAGGAGTGCGAATCAGCGCAACGCATGAAGATATGCTCCTTTATGGCTGATCGGCTCCGAAGGCTGATGCTGGGGGATCGTGGCCGGTATGGCTTCCGGGGAGAGTCTGCACTGGGGAAGTCCGGGAAGCCGGGCCGGCCAGGGCGGTGGCTGTACACAGTCAAAAATCCCTGCCTTCAAAACTCAGTTTCCCGCTGTACAGTTTCCGGGGGCTGCCATAGCAAAGAACTGGGAACTCGGCAGTTTGCAAAGTGAATTCAAGGCCCAATTAAGGGCAGGGGGCGGGCTTAAAACCCTCTATCCCAGCTCTGGAGACCAGAAGTCTAAGACCACAGTGTCAGCAGCTGGTTCCTGCTGAGGCTTCGAGGGAGAGCCCGTCCCATGCACACCCCCAGCTCCTGGGGCTGCAACAGTCCTCGGCGTTGGCTTAGACACACCTCATGCCAGTCCCTCTCTTCACCTTCCCGGTGTGTTCTCTCGGTGTGCATCCTGTGTCCAAATCCCCTTCTTCATATAAGGCCATCGGTCATCGCATTAGGAACCACGGGCCTCCAGGAGGCCCTCCTATTAACTAATTTCATCTGCAAAGACCCGGTTTCCAAATAAGGCTGCATTCTGAGATTCCAGGTGGACGTGGATTCTGTGTTCAACACAGCCACCAATTCAGTGTATGATCTTGGAGAAGCCACCACAGCATGCGAGTCTCCTTACCCCACACCCCCATCATTCCCCCCACTGGTCTCAGATCCACCCTGAAGGCAGGTGGGTGCCTCAGTCACAATGCTGGTCCGTCGGAAGGGCCTGTCCACGTGAGCCGAGGGGAGGGGACTGCAGATGGCTAAGGCCGGAAGCAGGGTGCCGCTGCAAGCTGGGGGTGGGGGGGCGGGAAGAAGACTGTCCAGTAAAAACAGGATTTAAGGAAGGCGAGCGCCAGACAGATTAGAGCAGGAAAGAATGAGGCGACAAGAAGCAGAAGTGGTTTGGCCTTGGCGTGGACGGGGACAGAAGGCAGGGGAGACAAGGGGTGGACACAGAGCCACTTAGCAGATAAACATCAGCCTTAGGAATGAGTCAGGAAGAGCCGTCAGTAACACCACTGTTCTCCCAGACAGGAATTCAGAGCAGGGGGCCAGACTGGAGTGGGTGAGGTCAGTCTGAGCAGGGTGGAGCGTGAAATGAAACTGGAACATTCAAACGGGGGTGACTGACAGAATGGCTGTGGGGGTCAGGTGGAGAGAGGGCCAGACTGCAGCTGCAGGTACAGACTGTGGAAGGAGAGGGATGGCGGCTGAGGCCCTGGGTACGCAGGGGTCCAGGGGACGGGGAAAGAAATGAGGCCCAGTGAGCAACTCATCCGAGGACAGACTGCCTGATTCCAGACAGGACTGGTACTCATAACAACTGATGTGACCATCTCCATCTGAACTGGACTCCAATGCTATGAACAACCGAGAAAACACCTATGGCAACCGCAGAAGGGCTACATCCCGGAAACGGAGCAGGGAATAGGGAGGGAAAGAGGGGCCGAGGTGCCCCCACCAGGCCCCACACACCACCCTCTGTCCCCTACGAGGAAACTAAGATCCCTTTCGATTCTGAAACTCCGTGATTCTCATCCACTAGACCCATACTAAGTGCCTGGTAATTCAATAATCCAATTAAGAAAGCTCAATTTAAAAAAAAAAAAACCTTACTATTTAATAGAAGGGTTATGAAGTACAGCACAGCTCAGGGTGATTAATAGTTATAATTAAAGGCTGAACATGTTGAGGGGAGAAAGGCACAGCTTAGCAGAAACACAGGTGTGCTCCAAGAGACATGGCAAGTCATTCCCATGGACTGGGGGACGTCTTCTCCCCACATTCCACACCCCAGCCCAGTGTCCGGCAGAGACTGTGTACAGAATTCCCCAGCAAATTCACCCAGGTGCCAGCAGGGCACTACTAGGGGCAGAGTGCCAAGTAGGGTTCTCCCAGACACCCCAACAAATCAGAGGTTGTTTGCCACAGAGCCAGAATGAGGCCCACTCTGACCTGTGGTCCCATCTTCTTTCCATGGCAATCAAGTCTTCCAGAAGGTAGTAAAAAGTAAAAGTCAGAGAAGGAATGGGATTGGTCAGCCAGGGAGAGAGAGAATGGATGAGCTCTGAAAAACTTCTCCATGGGTGCCGGAGTGGCTCAGTTGGTTAAGCATCCAACTCTTGGCTTTGGCTCCAGTCATGATCTCACAGTTCGTGAGTTTGAGCCCCGAGGAGGGATCTGCCCTCATAGGGCGGAGCCTGCTTGGGATTGAGTCTCTGTCTCCCTCATCCTCTGCCCCTCCCCCGCTTGTGCTCGCCCTCTTTCAAACACACACACACACACACACACACACACACACACACACACACACACCACAAAACACTGCTCCAGAAACAGCAAGGGGTTGCTGCCTCCTCAGTCAGGCAGGCAGAGCCTCACTCCTGGGCCACAGGTGCCTCTGGCCTCCAGCAGCTCAGCAGAGGGTGAGTGAGAGACGGGCCACACTGATCACGCTCCAACACACCTGGCCTCAAGTCCCCCCAAGCCTGGCTTCCTGCCTCCTCAGCTGTCTCTACCTGTCAATGCAAAGGCAGATGTGACACCCACAATGTAGTCCTCGGGATGAGGCCACCTGTGACCCACTTCACTAAGGAGCTGCCCTGGCCGGGCTGCAGGCTCAGCCCTACATAGCAGGTGCCAGGCCACAGCCTCTCTGGCGGTCATTACCAAACCACAGGGCTCTGATTTCTGTGCTCAAGAGGGGCCTGGCTCTGAGGGTCAGGAGGGAAGAAGAGGGCTGAACTCTAAAGGGCAGCCTGGGCTGCCAGGCCATGGCTCTGTGCCAGCGTTAGAAAGGCCAGGCCTTGGAGGAATTAATTCTTCAAGGCAGGTGAGTCACAGTGAAGAAATGGGCTGGAGACACTTTTACTAGGAAGGGATAACAAGTTGCTTCTGTAAGTCCTAGTACGAACATGTCTTCCCCTTCTGATGGGACTGTTCTTTGGTGCACCCATCTTGAGTCCGCTCAGGACAACCTGCTGATCACAAACAAAGCCCTGCAGCTGCAAGATGCTCACAGTCAAGGAAAAGGCCCAGTGGGAAAACAGGGTGGGCAAAGGTAAATGTCACCCGGAGCTTATATGCTCATGGATTTCAATCCTTTGTCCTCCTGTTAATGAAGAGTGGCCAATTAACATTCTGGTATCAGGGAGATACCTATTGGGTAAGGGGGTAAAGCCTCATGCTGGAGTTGAGCCAAAGTTAACTGGAACTTTCCATAAAGGTATGGTCTTTCCATAAAGGTATCAAGCATGCTAAAATACTCATATGAGGGCTTGATGAAAAGTCAACATTTACTGATATATACTATGTCCCAAGGGCTGTAACAGGGATTTTGTATAAATTCTCTCTTCTGAGCCTGACCCCTGTCATGGGACGTAGGGGACTATTACCCTCCCTTTTCAAAGGGGGCAATGAAGTTGGAAGGAGTCAAGTAATTCGGTCCCACATGCCGCAAGTCTTGGGACCCAACCCCAGTCTGTTGACCTTGGTGAGGGTTCTAACATGGCTGAGGTCAAGTACAAGGCGACCCAGGCCTGGGACAGCCAAAAGTGAGGTGCTTGCGTTGTCCCCTCTCCCCCAACTCGCCTGGTGCTGACACTTCTACCAGGCCTTCCAGCTTACCACCCTCCAGTTAACCAACAGGGGAGGGAACAGATATCAGTTACCATTTGATGCTGAACTGCTTTCAGCAACTGGGAGCCTTTTTATCTCTAATAGAATAACACGCATGGTTTTCAGTTAAAGGCTTTACCCACAAAGGCACAGCAAATGGAGTTTCCTTTTGTTCATGGTTCTCGGAGGAGTCTTCTCCATGCTCTTGAAAACACAACCATGGCCAAATTCAGGAAGGAGAGGTGGGCAAGACAGCCAACCCAGACCCTTACACAGCTAATGGCCCTTTCACCTTCGTGAGCAGAGAACCAACCAGAGCCACCTTCTGCTCTCAACTCTGCCCCCTCCATCTGATCACCACCGTGGCCCCTGCCCCACGTCCTCAACTGCCCCCTGGGTGAGGGGATGAGCCATAGTCTTGACCTTCAGGACTGTCGGCACATAGGCCAGGGAAAGGTGGTGAATGGGTGCTCAGAGCCCTTCAGCCTTGAGGAGAAGACAGACAGATGGGCTCTGTTGAGTGCAGCCCCAGGCTCCTCACATGGCTAAAATTGGATGGGAGGTGGGGGTGGGGGAAAGCTGGAATAAGAAAAATAAATCCAACGGAAACAATGACATTGCCTTTAGAGGTATATGCATCTGCATGAATGAATGAGCAAATGGACAGCTATCCTGGATCACTAACACATTTTCAACCCCGGTGTGCCAGACAGGTGGGGTACAAAGACAAAACCACCACCCCTGCCCTCGAGGCACATGCCCACAGGGCCAGCATCAACACTGTCATTGCTAAGACTATGAACCACATGAGAAGAGAAAGACAGTGAGCTTAGATGTGGCTGAAAAAAATATTTAAAAGCAATACTAATTAATTATAATCACTGATGTGAACTGTTTGCCATTCATGCCTAATTACTGTGCAGCAAAATGATGGTGTTTACCATTAAAAGCACATCACGTTAACTTTGGGGTGAGTTTTCTTTGGTGGCAACAAAATTTCCAATGAATGGCCAAATGTATACATACTTTTATTCACAGCCATCTGCTAACAACCTCCAGACACTGGAGAAGAGTCTCCTTCTTATAAATAATAATGCAAGTATGATTTAAATTAACATCGTACTGAGCACTCTGCATGTGAGGTCCTCTACTAAAGATGTGCGTGGAGCTCTCTCCTTTAAGGCTCTCCATCCCATAAGGTATGAGTTCTACCATGTGTATCTCCATTTTAGAGAGAAGTCCACTTGCCCAAGGTCACACAGTTGGGAAGCGATGGGGCCGAGAACTGGCAGCCAGGTCGGCCTGCCTCCATCAGCCACGTTCATCACCCACATGACAACGCAGAGCAAATGCACAGAACCCTTAGTCTGGAAGAGCACACACCACAATGCTAATAGTGGCTACCTCCCGGTGATGAGGCTATAAATTCTTCCTTTTGCTTAGCTATAGTTGCGTAATTTAAAAAAAAAAAAAAAACTTGATAATGAATTACCAGAGGGTGCTTATTAAGGACTACAGCCCCACTAGCTACAACTTTCCCCATCCAGGAGTCCAAGCAGTGGTGGGGAGGTGAGAGTCCAGGCACGCAGGTCTTGCTGGTCAGCTAGACAACCTTCCATGTGCTGCTGACGTCCTTGCTATGTGTCCCTAACAGATGGTTCTCACTTCATCACAACCTCCCCGGATGCCGGATGGAAGCTCCAGAAACATCCAGCCAGGAAGGACGGCGGCAGCAGGAGCCACTTACGATCAGCACAAAGAATGCCCTGCAAGAATGCCTTTCTCGGAGTCTGACAACACACTAACAGCTTTTCTTCCTTTTACTAGGAGGACACAACTACTGAAGTTAATCTCTTATACACAAAAAAGCCAAAAGCTTCCAAAACTGGGGCCTCTTTCCCCAGTGATCTTAGAGCAATACTGTGTATTTATTGACAGTGAAGTGAGGCTCAAATGCAGGTCTAATTCCGAACAACCCAGGAACCATCTAGAAGGTCCCACCCAACTGCAGCCAGGTCTGCCCTGATTAGACTGAGGACCCTTCTCTGATCCAGGAAGGACTGCTCCTCACCTTAGGAAGAGCCAGATATGCTAAGAAAGATCTGGATGACACCGCAGACAAGAGTCATGTGTAAGGCATTGTGTTTAGGTGCAGAGTGTCCTCTTCTGGGCACTGGGTCTCCAATGGCAGCTCTGTGTCTGGCCCACAATGCACCACAACTAACAAATACATATTGATTGGCAAATATATTCTTACCTAGAGAGTGGAGGGCACTCAAAATCAGAGTAGGAAGTACTGACGTAACTGGGGATGTTGACCTTGGAAAACAGATGCTGTGGTGGGGGTGGGGGACAGGGGAATCTCATAACTGTGCTGACGCAATTCAGCTTCGTGATAAAACAGACAAAACAGGAGATTGGAAATTAGGAGGTCTTGGTTTGAGACCTGCTGTTCGCTACTCAATTAATCTGTGTGCCCCTGGAAGGGTGAGTGCCCTCATTCTAAGCATGGAAACAGGTAACCAATAGTTCCAACCCTAGCTGCACATTAGGGCTTTTAAAAATAGATGCCCAGCCCCCACCCCAGTCCTATCATGTAATCTCCAGAGATGGGTCCATGAATTCGTATTTTTAAAAGCTCTTTAAGTAATTCTGATACACAGTCAAATCTGAAAAACACTGATATATAGCAAATACATAATAGATCTACTTTTACATATACATAAAAATAGAGTTATATTGGTAACTATCTATCTCTATATATATATTAAAACATTGTTCAAAATACATTAAGTGCACAGTTTTTCTGATGCAGAGCTCGAAAAACCAAAATAAGGAACTGTGTGCTAAGGAAGCAGATCTGTACTCCTGGAAAGAACTTCCTTAAAACATAAAAACCAGTCAAAGATGGAAGCTTGGTGCCTTGAGAGGCTGCAAGAGATACCTCACCATTTGCCAGAAAAACTGCAGAGATTCCCATATGGACTGAACGGAGTGGTCAGACCTAATGACTTTTTGATTCAATATATCAATAATTAAGGACTCCACAATGATACCATAATAAATAACGATGCCCCACTTGGTGTTGGGCACTTTACATATGATGCCTTGCTTAGTCCTTAGCACCACACGATGAGGAAGGTGGTCACGTACCTTTCGCTCATCAGTGGAGAGGAGCTGGGTCCCCATCATGCGCTCTCCCCGCCCCAGGCTGGGTCCCTCCCATCAGCGAGGTCCTCATAACCCTCACCTCACTCACGCCTGTACCGCCAAAGAGAAGAAAACCCGAGCTTCTCTTAATCAGAATCCTGCAAAGCAATCACAGCACCTTTCCTGGATCCCCACCCCTGCCTGGGTTGAGCTGTGGAAGCTGAGACTTCAGAATTCAGGCAGCCTGGGCCCTGGGGGACATTTGGCACTGCTTGCTCGCTTTCCCGCTGGATGGAAAGAGCCAGCTTCCCCTTAATCCCTTCCCCAAACACTTCTCCACCAGGCCAGGTTTAACCAAACCTTCACTCCAGGACGGAACAGCACAGACGTCTATTGAAATAAGGGTTCTGTGGACTCTGAGCCTTTCTCTGCAGAAGTTTTGTTTTGTTTTGTTTTTAATCAAACGCAGATGTTAAAGGTAATAAGATGAGAAAGGCAGCGTGCACCCCAGGCCTGCGCTCCTCAGCCCCCGCAAGGCCCTTTTGAGGCTGTTCTGAACCCGGTTCTGCTCAGTCTACAGCCCCCGTGAGGGCAGAGACCCTGTCACAGAGCAGTCACCTCGGCACCTGGTATGTCAAAAGGATCTGACAACTATTTACGGAACAAAAGAAATCAATTAAAATAGGCAAGAGATCAAAAACGTGTCTACAATGGGGGAAAACTGGACTCTCAGGGACCTGCCAATGTTAAAACTTCATGATTCAAGTAAAGTCACAAAACACACACTGGACATCTATGGAGCGCAGGGCACTGTACCCAGGCCGCGGGAGCGCACACAAAAGCAGCGGTCCGCAGTCCCCACTGAGCTGGAAGGAAAAGATAAACACAGGTAACAAGCTGAATCTTTATCTTAAAGACCAATGCAGCATTTAAATAACAATGGGAATGCTTTCACAGGCAGGATGTAATTGCCAAATGTATTATGCGAAGGGAAAAAAGTCCCCATTTGTCTTCAGTTACATCCTTTCTAGGACAAAACAGGTATGAGGCTAGGAACAATGATCAAAAATCCACTGAAAATCACAACGGAACATACCCACTTGAAAACATTTTATCTGCCGCCATTTTTGTTTCAAGATGACAGCCTGAAACATAAACTCGACGTCAGGTCTGTCCTGAAACCCTCTCAAGGTATCACCCTTGGTCAAAGTAATGCAAGACTTCACAAATCATCTGGAAACAGACAAGCAGCGTAAAGCATTTAAAAGTCATGGTAAGACAGATGCCTCTTCGATATATATATATACTTTTTAATATTTCAAATGAGAAATTTCAGAGGTATGCAAATTTTGGGTACAAAATTTGGAGCACTGAAGCTCAGGGTCACACTTATACCATCTTTCCTTGATAGAAATGTAAATTAGGACAGCTTCCCTGGGCAGGGGCAGTTTGGCAGCAAATAGCGAATTGTAAAATGTATTACGATCTCCTTACTGTAAATTCCTAAAAGTGGAATGGCTGGGTCTACAATATAGTGCACACAAGACAGAAATGCACTCGCCAAGGCAATCTAGACAGCACTGGTTAGAAGACCCAATAAAGACAATGATAAAGGGGCATCTGGGTGGCTCAGACAGCCAGTCTGACTGATTGGTTTCAGCTCAGGTCATGATCTCATGGTTTGGAAGTTCGAGCCCCACATCAGGTTCTGCACTGACAGCCCAGAGCTTGCTTGGGATTCTTTCCTCTCTCTCCCTTTCTCTGCTCCTCCCCCACTCTCCGTCTCAAAAATAAATAAATCAACATTTAAAAAAAAAAAGACAATACAGAAAACAACCTAAAATGTCCCTAAGGGTTTGAGTAAACCAATCACAGCAGACGTCAAATATGATCATACAGAATACAGTGACACAGAAAGATGGCCGTGCACGTCATGGAACTGAAAAAGCAGTCCAGCAGAGAACACATTCTACCTCATGTGCCCACACCACATTTATGCTTGTGCAGACGGACCTCTGGAAAGTTGCACCAATACATTACCATGGGTTATCGCAGGTCAATAAGATATGAAAGAAGTCTTTAGTTCTTTGTTTATTCTTGTGTTTAATTTTTTCTAGCGTGCCTTTTGTTTTTGAACAAAACCATAAGTGTTAAAAATAAGTTTCCTTCTGGGGCTCCCGGTGGCTCAGTCAGTTGAGTTTCCAACTTTGGCTCAGGTCATGACCTCAGGATTCATGGGTTTGAGCCCCACATTGGGCTCTGTGCTGTCAGTATGAAGCCCATTTGGGATTCTCTCTTCCTCTCTCTCTTTCTCTCTTAAGAATAAACTTTTAAAAAACTATTTAAAAAATCAGTTTCCTTCATTTACAAATCACCCAATTCTCCGCAAAATGTTGCACTTGCCTCACTACTGATCCCAGCAGCTGATTCCCAACTTTTGTTTTGGAATATTCTAGAACACCTCCTTATGATCCAAAGACAACCCTAGCTCTCCTGTCTTCAGGAGGCTGAGTGGGATTGGATGAGAGGGTAATGCAACTCTGCCGCCCTCGGAAGAGATGCTCACAGGAGCCATCAGTGATTTTCAAACCATCCCAAGTGCTTCCTGAATCTCGCCCCACCTCCTGCAGGGCGGGATCCGGCCAGATGACTAACCCTGCTCCAGGAAGGAACCGGGCCTAGCTAAAGATCAGGAGTTGGGCCTCATTAAACTGCAAAGATCAGGTGTCAGTTCCCAGGTGCAGCTTCAAACACATCCCAGAGGCTCCTTGGGGGGGGCAGCGGGGGCAGCCCCACCCTCTTGGTTCTTAGCCTCTTCACCTCCAAGCACAGGACTCTGCTGCTGACCTTGGAGTCAGGGGGCGCAGACAGAGACCAGAGGCAGCCTAAGAGTGAGGCAGGGCTGGCTGTCTACCACTGTCCCCCATGGGAAGCACTTCCATCCACATGCCTGACAGGTAACCTTGGAAACCTCACACCTCCAGAGCCTATCAGGAGACCCAGAACCTGCAGGCGGTGACCCTCCTCCGAGTGATGTGTTAACAGATCCCAAACCTCACACTGTATGGACTCCAGGAAGGCAGGAGGCAGCTCTGCCTTCTCATTTCCAGAGTCATGAAAAGGTTTTCAAAGAATGCTCAGAAGCAGAATTCGAACAGAAAGGAGAAACTACAAGCCAGAGCCCCAAGGCACATTGAGCTATCTATCATCCCTCAGATAGGAAACGAACGCTCGGAGAGGGTAAGAGACCAGCTCAAGAGCATGGAGCCACCGAGTAGAAGAACTTCAAATGCATATCTGACTTTGATCTTCACCTCACAAAGCTACCAGTAGCACCGGAGGGATGGCATTTTTCTCCTCCTGAAATCACTTAGTCCTCATTTTTTGGTCTGAAGAGCTTCACAGAAGACGGCCACCACACATGGCTTTCATTCCGTGGAAAAAGGAGCTTTGAGAACATTCCGGATAGTTCAGGGTTCACGCTGCCCCCGAAGGATCTGCAGGAAGAACTGGCCCTCGACACAACCAGCTGGAACATCACAATGATTGGCCCTGCAGGAGATGTATATAATAAAAATTGAATGCTGCTGCATGAACTTCATACATACTTGTCCTCTTGGTTTATTCATCAGAAATAATTATCTGTGCTTGCTTTCACAAGAGCACATATTTTATAGGGTACATTAAAATTTAATGGATTTTTAATAATATTGTAACTACCACAAGAGAAAAAACTGGAAAAAGCCACACCACATGCCTTTGCTGCATTTTAGTGGTTTGGCTCTGGCGCTGCAGAGAAGGAACGAATCTGGTACGGCAGGGCAGGCAGGAGAGGATGGAGACCGCCAGGTGGGCATGAAAAATTTTACAGTTGACGCCTGGGCACAGGTGACCGGTGCTGAGGGAGGGAAGCTGAAGGAGAGAAGATGCCAAGTTAACAAACTACCCTCGATGGTCAATTCTGCTTGATTCGACCTAACCTCAGACAACCTGGATCTAGATTAGACACAAAAGGAAGCTAGTCACGGTCATGCATAAAACAGACACTTCAATCGTGGAAAGTCATGGGTATGTCCCAGCCGACAGAATACAGCTCTAGGGCCGGAACAGATTCAAAATGCCGTTTCGTACAAATTTTACAGAAGAGATGGCCAAGGCCCGGAGAAGGTAAATGATACCCAAGATCACAGAAAGGACGGGTAGGTAGGTTTTAAAATTTCTGCACAGAGCTTTTTCTAATACCTTGCACAGGCTGGGTTAAAAGTGTGTACTTATGGGGCGCCTGGGTGGCTCAGTCAGTTGAGTGTCTGGCTTTGGCTCAGGTCATGATCTCACAGTTCGTGGGTTCGAGCCCCGCGTTGGGCTCTGTGCTGACAGCTAGCTCAGAGCCTGGAGCCTGTCTTCGGATTCTGTGTCTCCCTCTCTCTCTGTCCCTCTCCTGCTCACGCTGCCTCTTTTTCTCTCAAAAATAAATAAAACATTAAAAAATAAAAAATAAAAAAAAGTGTATACTCAGAAGCCAACTCCGATGGCAAAGACAGTGTCCTCAAGTCTTCAGTAATCTGATGGATTTCAAGCTCCACGCTGTTGGCCATTTCTGAGAGCCATGACTGTCCATGAGTCACCCAATGGTTTTTACTTTGGTATACGTCGCAAAAGATCACTCTATTTTAATTTTCCAGGGTAAGCTTTCTCTCTCTCTGTCAGACTCAAACCCACACTCTTTAAGAACTGTGTACAGAACAGCGTCCTGTCCAGGGGTGCCTCATGGACGGGTCCTACACAAGTGCCCAGTACGGGTGTCGCCAGCACGGACACCAGTATCTATTTCTGGCCGAGGAAACAAACACGTGATGTCCTGCCGCCAATGATACATCCACAGCCAAGCTGACTCACCCACCGTAAGCCCAAGGCCAAAAATAACACCTTGCCAAAACTACGTTTCCTAATCTTTGACAAAGTAATATCCAAATTAAAACAAGAAAAAGGCTTAAATGTCAAGTGATGATGGTGATTTACCTTGTACTGATTTATACAATGCACCGCCTCTCTGACGGGCAGATTTTTTCCATGACATCAATTCATGCAGCAAGCAGCTTTCATGATGACCATGACCACAGGAGAATGAGCATGGGACTGGAGTGGGCTGGCCCTAGACCAGGAGCTCCCTTTGTCCCTTGGCCTCTTTGTGCTATTGAGCACGTACCCTCATGCCCCTGAGCCTCATTTTCCTCATCAGTGACAACAGAAGAAAGAATGCCTATGTGGCAGGAGCAGTGTAGGCATTATATATTTATATATTAATAAAAGCAATCAGCAAAGTGACTAGTACACAACCAAGACCCAATTAATGATAGCTGTTATGAAGAATATGTAGTATCTGCTATCACTAACTTTGACCTTGATTGTTCCTTCAAGCTTTCATATATAGAGCTCTAATAGCAAATGTGTCTAATATTAAACAATATTAAATATTAAGCCACCGTGTAACAGTAAAGCCCAAAATCTGGAACACTGCAGCAGTAACTGCCCAACGGGCCTCCACACACCATTTCACCAACTTGTGATTTTCGTCTGTTCTATTTATTTTGTGAATTGCTTGTTTTAGTAAAAGCATACTGTGCCTCCTTACAGGGAAGAGGAGGAGGAACAGAAGAAGAATGAATGTGGAAGGAGAGGAGAGAGGAAAGCCAACAAGGATCTAGAAGGTTCTATGTGTCCAGGCCTTGTCTCCTACTGCAGCCTCTCCTTTGCATCCATTCACTATCCTGCACATGCACCAAGCCTCCCACATGACCCACGTCCACTCCCCACGTAGACGCACGAGTGGAGACACCAAGTCAGAGCAATCGCACGTCCACGTGCACTCCAACAGAAGGTGAGAAGGACCACCTCGGGGCTGTTAAGGTGAGGACATTAAAAGCGTTGATGTAACTAAAACTCATTAACCTGGAGAGGAAGCCAGCTATAAGCTGCAGCCCCACCGACATCATAAAACGTAAAGAGGCCTCCGTAATGGAACCAATATTACAGCCACCGATATAAATTATACCTCAGAACAGGGGAGAAGGGGGTGGGATGTAAAAATGGAACAAGTTCAAACTTCTTTTATTGTAATAGTCTCCAGTTGAGCATAATCACCAAAGCTATAGTGCGATACGATTGCCAAAACTAGACAAACATCTGTGAGGTGGATTCATCTCAGAGGGGAGGCCGACAGCTTGTTATCATTAAAGCCGCGCCGCTCGCTCCTGTGCCTGAACCGCAGGCCGCCTTGTTACTGCGTTTGTGGAGGCAATTGTGCCAGATGTTGGCAACTATCTTCAGATAGATGACAGGCACCTGCTGGGGAGGAAATTTAGCTCCTCGTTGGCCTCTCTGATTTGGGGGCAGGGAGGGAGGGAGGGGCAAGAAGAAGTGGCCCTTCCAGACACCCCACGGTGAGGCACTCATCCAAACTGACCAGACAGGGGCCTGCCCACCCTGCTCCCGCTCTCGGCTCTTTGCGCTCGAGACCCCAGAAGGGTCCACAAGGTGCCGCAGGGAAGATGGAGAAATCGAGGTGGCTTCTAATCCAGGCAGAATTACCACACTCTGCACATTCAACTCCCTCAGCAGGTTGCTCTTGGTAACGGTCTCGGAGACTCTTCAAGAGATCCTAAATTTGAAACATGGCTATGGACATTAATCATCATTAAAAGGCAAACAGGCAATTTTCAAACCATGTCATGCTGACTCAGATGGAGACAAAGGCTCTGGAAGGAGGGGTGGGTGGAGAGACTGGGGACAAGAGAGATAAATACCACCCATGCCACCATGGACAAATAAAAATCATGAGAGCCCATAATTCATTTTCCGGAGTGCCCTGAGCATCAGCCGCTAGTTATGTGGCAGAAATGATTCACTCCAAAGTCAGCAGGGCCGACCGCGGTCTACCTTGCTGGGGGCTACTCTTGTAGAGGAAACCAACTGCAGACATCCTAGACCCTTGTCAGCCGAGGAAGACTTTGCGGACGGGCTCAGTCCTGGGCTGATGTTCTGCTGCTGAGGTAAAGTCAAATCACGTTGCCTCTGTTCAAATGTTCTAATGCAGCCTCTCAGCTGGCCTTGGGAATCACTTCCGAACACGTGGGGATTCTCCTTCCTCTTGGTCAAAGTTGAACTGGACACCTCATACTTGACTCATTCTTGCTACGGTTGCTGAGGCAAGAACACCAAATACGGACAACGGCCCCCCGCCCGAGAGAGGCAGCGGCTGAACCTCAGTGACACAAGGCAGGGCGGCCAGGACCCAGGGTGCCCTGGGGCGACATGACCGAGTTCCCAATGTTACTCCAGAGTTTTAGTTTTCTCATCCGTTAAAGAATCTCCAACCCCCTTTCCATGTCCACATGGCTTAGAGCAAACTAGTTTAGTTGTAGTGGAAGAAATTCAATGGATTGGTCCAGGTAGTTGAAAAATATAACAGGCATGTTAAATCTGAGTTCTCTACATATATTAGTAGCCCAATTTGGACTTACTCTAATATTTAGCCACAAAACAAAATGCAACATGCCTCTCTACCCTGTAATTAAGGTTGTTTCGTGTCCTCAGCCAATAAGGACTTCTTTGCTCTGTTAAAAAAAAAAACAACCACCCACCCATACTTCAAAGTTCCTAGGACAGAAATGACAAATTTCCAGAAAAACACTTACCAGAGAATACAGAAATCAAGGCATCAATTTAATTTCACACTCTACCTGCCTTGGACTAATTTGTGTAAATTACATTTCATACCAAGAACCTCAGCCCACGTGATCACAATGGAGAAATAAGCAGCTTGCACCAAATTGAGTTTTTCAGGTATAAATATATAGCTCTTTTAGTGTGCGAATGTTTAGCTGAAATTTCAAAGCAGGTTTTATATAAAAATTTCCAAGTGTTAATTTCCACAGTTTCATCGACACGTCAATGTCACCGGGTTTTTACAGAGCTAAGGACTGCAAATTAATCCACGTGGATGCAGGTTTTTTTTCTTCTTTTAGAAAAATGATTATAACCAAATTCTCAGCTCATGGACGTCGAGTTAGCAGAGGAAAGGATCTGCACCATGGAGCTGAACGCAAGTTTCCATTTTGACCTTCCACATTCAGGAATGTGGTCAGACAAGCGGTGCAAGATGAGCAGGCCTTTGCACACACAGACGGAATCCTCTAGCCTGCGGCTGTTACAGCCACATGGAGCACTGAGCAGCAACGCTCACCACCCAAGGAAAAGCAAGACCCCAGGATCACTTCTTGCCCGTCCACCATAACGGTCCTGGCGTGCCTACCCTCTCTGATTGACCATATATTTGCGGCTACTCACTTTCAAGAACTTTTCTAAATGGACAGGCAGGTGAGCATGAAACCATACCATGTACCTTTCCGATACATGTCTACACCGAAAGGGCCATTCTTCCCAAGGAGCATCCAAATCAGTTCATGACTGACCCTAAACATATCCAGTCATATGGAATCCTCACTTCCTGTGAGACTCAAGTTAGAGACTGGGAATGTGTACAGCAGGAGACAGCAACTTATGGCCCCACAAGCCAAACCCAGCCCCTTGCCTGTTTGTGTAAATAAAGTTTTATTGGAACACAGCCAACACTCCCTCATTTACAAGTTGTCTGTGGCTGCTTTTGTGCTACAATGGCAGAACTGAGTAGTTGGGACAGAGGCCATATGGCCCACAGATTCTAAAATATTTACTATCTGGCCCTTTACAATTTGTCAACCCCTCTTCTGCATAAGCCTGGTACCAGGATTGAGAATATGAATAAGAATGTGCGTCTATGAGCTCTTGAGACTGGAAGGACTCAACACAGATAAAAATGCCATTTCTTTTTGTTGCCTTAAAAAAAAAAAGGTATCTGAAATGAACACACTTGATTTAGAACACTACACAAACTTTCCCTCTGGAGGTTCCAAGCTAGGATTTTTGCAGAAAACCGCTAACTTCGGCTATCATTTTGTCCTAGGTGCATCTACAGAGTCATCTTTGTCAATTTCCTTGGGCCGCCAAATCCGTTCACCAGCAGGGCCCAGGTTAAATGCATCTGGGAGGCAATAATGAGACCAAATTAACTGAGACAGCCTGACTAATGTTCTCTGAAGTACTCCAGCACTCAAAAAATCATGTCCACTGCCCCACCCATGGGTCAAACAAACTATCTTGGGTTGTAGTTTCTGGTGGGGTTGAGGGAATAAGATCTCAGAGAGGAACTGTGAACTTGGCAAAGAGAGAGAGTCTTTAAGATCCCAGGCCATATCCTCGGAAGTTAATATATTTGGGCAAGGAGCCTGCAGACACCTGATTTGAACTCTGTCTCCCTCTCTGCTCTCCAGCTGATGACAAAGTCAAACTCACTATTTCAAGGTCTATTGATCTGAGCATTCTCCATTTGTTTCTTTCCAAAGTGGGCCCAGTTAGGGCTGCTGTATCCGGGGTAAGACACACCATGGGCTCCTCCCTCCTCCTCTGGGCCAACTCTGATGGAACCCGGCATGTCTGTCGAGCACTTTTCCCAGGTCAACACTCAGGTTGGTGTCGAAGCAAAAGAAGACATGACCCACCTTCAAAGGTCACTGTCAGGGAATAGGCAAGATGGCAGGTGTCGGGCGTGGGAGACACAGAGGAGATCAGTGACAGCTAGCCGCATCCCTGCAGGCTCCTGGCCTCCCCTCACTGCACTGCGCTTCTCTTTACCGGCATCCCTACTCTTTGCCTCTGTTCTCCTCATGGGCAGGGACCCTGCCTCACTGATCTCCACGAACCCAGCACAGTGTGGAATACCCAGCAGGCACTCCAGATGGGGGTTACTGAATATCTGGGTGGCCAGACAGGCATCACCACCTCCGGTGGACAAGCAAGGACAACCTCAGGACTCTTCAGTAACAGCCGATAGAGACCACTTTCCTCCCCTTCCAGCTGGTTCCAAGGTCCCCAGCCCGCCCTGGCTCTGCATTCTTAGCGCCCCTGAAGGTACCGTTCAGCCATCCACAACCCGGCCCCACACCACAAAGGTCTCCCTGAGCACAGCCCAGCTACCATGAAGAGACTAAGAGGAATGAGCATAAAGCACCCCTCACAAGGCCACAACCAAAAAGTGAGAAGCCCTTCAAGGGAGTGGCATTCAATTATATACAACCAGACATGCCCTTGTCAAGAAGGGATGTTACACATAGACAGCGCTAGAAAAATCCCAGTCCATGAGAAGGCAGAAATTTCTATCAAACAGGCCTTTTGAAATAACTTGCAAGTGAATTACGGCGGCTACTTCCTATGGGAGGGGAAATTATTTTAGGCGGCTTTCCAGTCCCATGTGCTCCTTTAATCTGAGTCATATGCAAGAAATATTTATTGAGGGTGGAAGTCTCCCCATAGGTGTGTTTTAAGTGCAGGCCGCACTGGAGCGCTCCAGTGAGCTCCATAAAGCTGCCTTAAAAGAACATTTTTAATGCGCTGTCTCATTTGCTTTAAACCGATTTCTCACTGCAAACAAACAAACCCCCTACAAATATCTGCTTCCTGCATTGCCGGCCTCTGCTGCCAGGCATGCTCCGAGGGCTTGGGGACGCCACCATTAAGATGGTGGTTTTCAATAGAAACTTGGCATTTATCATAGTGAGAGCATTATCTTCTCAACAGAAGCTGACAATTTGTCCTATTCCTCCCTTGAGAGAATCCAGTAAGATCGCATTTGCTTCCCCGGCATGCTGTTTCTCCTACAACAACATCTCTTTGCCTGGAAAGAAAATATTGTGACTCCTTGCCATATTCACTTCATTAGCATAAGAGGAAAAAAAGCCAAATCCTCCCATTGGCCTCCCCCAACAGTAGCTCCAGCTGGGCTAAATCTAGCAGGATCTTCGATGCAGGACTTCTTTGGTTTAGGATTTGTCACAGAACTGATGGTCACAGAGGCATGGGGCAGAGGCTGGGAGGGGCCAGATACAAGTTCCCTAGAAGCTCAAACCCAGGGGAGGCCTGGGTGGCTCCGTGGGGCAAGCATCCAACTCTTGATTTTGGCTCAGGTCATGGTCTCAATAGTTCATGAGTTCGAGCCCCGCGTTGGGCTCTGTGCTGACGGTGAGAAGCCTGCTTGGGATTCTCTCTCTCTTTCTGTTTCTCTCTCTCAAAATAAATAATCTTAAAAAAAATAAAATAAAAGAAATTCAAAAACATCCA
The DNA here is from genome assembly GCF_008692635.1 of Crocuta crocuta. Taxonomy (NCBI): domain Eukaryota; kingdom Metazoa; phylum Chordata; class Mammalia; order Carnivora; family Hyaenidae; genus Crocuta; species Crocuta crocuta. The sequence continues at coordinate 628,530 of NW_027529669.1, forward strand.
CTGGGCGCATAGGAAGGGTAACATACAAATTACTGTAGGGAATTTATAGGAGGGGGATAAATCTGGTGGAAGTCAGCAGTTTGGGACTTCAGACACACAGGGTGTGTGTGTGGGTGGGTGGGTGTGTGTGGGTGGGTGTGCACGCGCGTGTGGAGGGGAGGGATGAATGCAGGGAGGAGACATTATTAATGAACACCCAGGTGACAGACACTGGGCAAACTTGTCTCTTCTTAGTCTCACAGCGCCCCTGGAAATAAAACTGTATGCCCACTTCAGACAGGAAATGAGGTTCAACAGAGCAAAATCACTTAGCCCAAGGTCGCAACGCTAACAGCCAATGGTGGCATCCAGAATCCAGCTTGGGTCTACCTGAGTCCAAAGTCCAGAATCATTCAACTCCATCCCATGACCCAGACAATTTCCAAATGCCTGGCAATATACGCCAATGGCATCCCTCTGTTCTTTCGAGAGGGGATAAAAGATACCCCAAAACGAGTCCTCTCTGTCCACAGCCAGATTTCCCAACATCAGAGATGTTTGTGCTTTGGCTTAATGCTGATGAAGCTGTTTTTACTGCCCAGCCTGGATGATCACAAAACGACGAGTCAGGGAAGAAACTGCCCAGCACTCACCTAGCATCCCCACCCCGGGAAGATCCATACACCTAAGAGCCAAGACGAATTCCACCACAGACCCAATTTGATACCTCACATCGGCAGCTCCACTGCTCTTCTAAGACCAAGGATAGAAGGAAGAGCAGCGGAGACGATGAGACATGAAAAGATACCTCCCATTCTTACCCATCTCTCTTCCATCCCTTTCCCAGGGCGGCTGGGGGTCTACCCTCTAACCAAGACCCACCTGAGAACTACCTGTTCTGTGAAAGGCTGTGTTGGCCAGGTCCACCCTGCCAGGAAAGTCCCTTCAGTTCTAGGAAACTTTTACTACAGGGTAGAAATGGCTCGTTTATGGGTGCCTGGCTGGCTCAGTCAATACAGCACGTGACTCTTGATCTTGGGGTTGTGCGTTCGAGCCCCAGGTTGGATGGAGAGATTACTTAAAAATAAAATACTTAAAGGGATGCCTGACTGGTTGGCTCAGTCGGTGGAGTATAGGACTCTTGATCTTGGGGTTGTAGGTTTGGGCCCCATGTTAAGTGCAGAGATTGCTTAAAAATAAAATCTTTTAAAAAAATAAATAAATAAAATCTTAGAAAGTAAATAAATAAATAGCTCCTTTATCCCGGGTTCGGGGGAATAAAGGGCTCCACCTAAAGAAATGTTCCCGATAACGGAACATATTCCCTTAAAGCCTCATTTTTAAAAAGAAAACCTGTAATTCTACCATTTGAAACTCCTTCTCCCATGAGAGGCACAGCTCTGCCCTCTGATACAGAGGACCCATTCATTCTGCCACTGTTTGCTGAGCACCAACTACCCCCAGGCACTGGGCCAGTCCTGGAGCCACACGGTGAGTCAACAGACCCAGCTCTACCTTGGCGCGATGAACCATGTACTTGGGGCTAAGAGGGTACACGTGTTTGACTCTTGATAAACCTCGGTTCTCATTATGGGTTCGCTCAGTTCTTGGTTTCTTTTCCTTATGAGACAATTTGTCATTATTTTTTATTTACTCGTTTGCTCTTGACTGGTCCTCCCCGAACCCATCCTAAAACTTAAGTGACATGTGAGTAGGGGACCTTGTCTGTTTCGTTCACGGGTGCGCCCTTGGCTCCTAGCTCAGTGCCTGCAATTCGGAAGATAATCAAGATCTGGTGAATGAATCAATGAACAGAGGATGATGCACGAGGCTCCAGACAAGACGCTTTCTGGATCTAATGAGGAAGGATGGCTATTTCCATGCACTAAGTGGTCCCACAACATGGCACTTTTAAAGATCGAAGTCTTGTTTGTTTTTATACGGTTTTTTCCCCTCCTCTTTACATTGAGTTTATTAACATCTTTCTATTCCTTAATAATCACGATAAATTCAAAGCCAGCAAACCAAGCTTATTAGAATCACATGTAAAGGAAAAGGAAAGAAAACTTAAATGAGGACGTGAAAAGCTCTCTCAAGAGGCTAAATAAACTTGATAAACAAATTAGCAGATCAACATATATAAATATATTTTTAACAAACATCAGCCGAATGATATTGGGACAATTTCCAGACAGTATCTCCTACCCCCACCACAAGGCTTTAATTATTGAAACTGGTTTAAAGAGTTCATCAGCACGGTCCAACCAGAATTCTCCTGGCCCAAATCACTTCAACGTTTTCCATCAAGGCCAGGATAACTCGAAGTCAATTCCACAAACCGGAAGCATCAGGGTAGCTGGACCAAACTGGAGATGCACGCGGTAGAAAAATGACAAGACACTGAAATCTCCATCTTTAGGCTGAGAGGACCCAGGAAAGACCCCTCAATTTGTGTTACCCACAAAGAGGCGGGACAAACTGAGTGGTTGGTTCCCCCAGAGGAAAGATGGAAGAGCCTGTGGAGTAAGTGAGCATGTGTGTGCACACAGATGCACACAAGTCGGGGCTATTGTGGGGACGGAACAGGAGAGACAATTCCAGAGGCTGAATCTGGGTCTCAGAGGATAAAACTTACAGCAGCCAGGGACACCTGGGTAGCTCCATCGATGAAGCACCCAACTTCGGCTCAGGTCATGATCTCATGGTTCGTGAGTTCGAGCCCCACATCGGGCTTTGCACTCTCAGTGCAAAGGCTGCTTTGGATCCTCTGTCTCCCTCTCCTTGCCCCTCCCCAACTTGTGTGCATGTTCTCTCTTTTTCTCCCTGTCTCTCAAAAATAAATAAACATCAAAAAAAAAAAAAGTGGAACACATCTTTAAAAAAAAAAAAACATAACAGCAGCTACTATTTCTAACATTTATTAAACACTTAGTCTGTTTCTGGCAGAATGCTAAGAACTTAGAATACAGGTATTAGTGCGTTTAAGCATGACAAGCCTATGGGGTAAGTCCCATCCTGATTTCTATTCTACATGTAAAGAAACTGAGGAAGAAAGAAATTAAGTGACCTGTCCAAAGCTACAGAGCTATTAAATGGGTGACTTGAATTTTATATCAGACAGTCTGAGTATAAAAATTCATGCCCTTATTACCAGGCAAAAAGCTAAACAAGGGGGTCGGCAAACTATGGCCGAGGGCCAAACCCAGCAGCCTTCTGGTTTTTGTAAATAAAGTTTTATTGGAACACAGCCACAGCCATTTGTTTTCATACTGTCTATGGCTGCTGTCATTCACGCTACAGTGGCAGAGCTGAATGGCTGTGAGAGACCATCTGGGCCACAAAAGTGAAAATAGTTATTATCTGGCCCTTCACAGAAAAAGTATGCCAACCCCTATGCTGAACAGACATAATTCTCAGTGTTTCTACCCCAGTATTCCTAATGGTCAAGTAAATTAGGGGACAGCCCAAATGACTGGGGACAGAGGCTAACGCAGCCAGCAGCTATCTTGAAATGTCGCCAAGTCTCACGGTTTTTCAAAAACAATTATGCAAATTTTGCAGTCTGTGCCATAATATTTCTTCTAATATAAAATGTTTAAAGCAAAACAACCATGAAGTCCTAGCTGCCTGGAAGGTGTACCACAGCAATCCTACGGCACTGCAGGCTGCTGGTCATGGGGCCCCTGTACGCCTGAGGGAGGCGGCCCCAGCATGAGCGGCTCGGGTGGAACAGCAAACCCAAGTGGAACAGCAAACCTAGGACCTCTGCACCCTGGGCCTATTGCAAACCAGCTGAGGCCTCCTGAGCAGGTCATTCACACACACACACACACACACACACACCCTTTCCTAACTTTAAAACGGAGGTAATCGTCCTACCTCACGGGCTGTTTGGACACAGAAATCAAAAGACACTTGAAAGCTGCCAAGAAACAGGAATCTTGGAATCTGAGCACAGCCAACTTGGCTGGAATGAAGAGCTATGACACCAGGAGATCCTCCTTTTTTGCTACTAAAACACATATGTCAATAAGGAAATATGGGCAGGGGCGCCTGGTGGCTCGGGCAGTTAAGGGTCCAACTTCAGTTCAGGTCATGATCTCGCGGTTTGTGGGTTCAAGCCCTGGGTCGGGCTCTGTGCTGATGGCTCACAGCCTGGAACCCGCTTCAGATTCTGTGTCTCCCTCTCTCTCTGCCCCTCGCCCACTCACACTCTGTCCCTCTCTCTCAAAAAGAAACATACGTTAAAAAGAAACTTTTTTTAAAGTAAAAGACCCTGAGCAACCCCAACAACCAAAAATCTCTAATTTATAGCTAATCTGATGGCACAAATTGCATCTTTTACTACAGACCACCTGAAAACTGACTTCCTGTAGACAAACCACTCTGCTGGGTTTTTTAATCGAACAGATGCCTTATTTTGCTCTTTAACTACCGAGAGCTCACTTTTTGCTACACGAGGCAGAATCTTTTACTTTCAAGAGATGCAGAAATAATCCCCAAGTGGGAGCCCAGTGGGTCCTACCCTCCAAGTCAGTGGGAAGCGGTCCCTTGTGCCAGGGCTGTGGGCCTGTAGGTCGGTCCTGCCTTCCACAAGCCAACTGGCTGTTCAACAACTTGCAAGTTCTGTGCTGGCTCCTGCCCGCAGTGGCCGAGTGAAATCAGGAAGGCAGACTGTGAAAGGGTCTGAAGTAAGTGTTCTGGAACACACAGGAAAGAATATTTAAATCTGCCTGCAGGTGGTCAAGGAAGGCTTCAGCCCTTTAAGAGTTTCAGGACAAGCTGTCTCCACTTCTCCCTCCTCTCCTTTATTCAGGGCCACCAACTCATCCTAAGTTTCCGGAAACTCCTGTCCTAGGCAAACCAGGACAGCTGGTCACCCTGCTCTTATCCAGCCCTGCTCTGTGCCCTACAATCAGGAACCGGTCAATAACATTCATTGTTTGCCTGCAGCGTGTTGCCTTCTATGGGCCTCCCGTCTCCTACCCCCCACTTGCAACAAGTAATCACCAACCCTTCCCAGTAACCGCCCCTCCATCCAGATTCTTCTGTCCTGGAAACGTTCCCCATCACACAAACGCCCTGCGAAGAAGAAAGAAAGAACCGTCGCCCAGGCTGCGGAAGGTATGTGGGCTCCTGGCGAAACAAATCCCACTTTGCCAGGAACTCTACTTCAGGAGGACAACACCAAGTGGAGAAAAATGGAGAGGGAGATAGACAAATTCAATCTATCGAATCTATTTATTTTATGCAAAGTTTTCCTGGTGCTTATTAATGCCAGCTTTCCCTCTACCATTTAATCTCTGCTTCCATTTCATTCTTGGAGGCCTGTGATTATTCTAATTCAGCATTTGGATGACTTCATTTCCGCTCAAGTACACCCAGGTCAACTTGGATAGAAAAGAAAGAGGAGGAGAAGAAAAATAATCAGCTAAAAGCTATTAAATATCAGCCGTGTGCCTCATGATTGGTTTTAAAGGCAGTGGTGAGGTTAGCAACAGTCAGAAACTCAACCCTTCTGCCTCTTCCTGCATATTAACAGTTTTCTGGGGCTCTCACTCCTATGGCTTCGGATGTAAATAAAGTACCGACTGGCAGCCCGCTTTGAGCTAATTCACAAATACCAAGTCTGAATATACAGAGCTGTAAAAATTTAGAGGGTGGTAACTTGACAGATCCGGCCATTCTACAGAGAGACTAATTCTCAGAGGACAAAAGAAGTGGGGGGAGAAGGAGAAGAAAAAGAAAGAAAAGAAAAGCATACGCGACCCATGTAATGGGGTATCCAACTGACGGGGTGGGGGGTGGGCAGGAATCTCCATATCAATGTTCACTCCACCAGACAATGGAATGCGGTTTCTATGCCAAGTCTAAATGAACTGAGCTTTCTCTCCCATAAGAACCACTCCTTGCACCCACTGGCACAAGCTTGAACCACGATTTCTCAGACACTTGCGGTTCCCACTGAAGTGCGTCCAGGGGGAGAAAGGCTTTCTTTCTCATGCTAACAACTCTATTTTAAGTGACGTCTTCAGAGCCTGCCAGGGGTGGGGGGCTCCAGGGAAGGTGAGCCTGTGGAGGTACTCAATCCCCCTTCCTCTTCCACCCTCCCGGGGCTTATTAACCCCTTCCTGCCCAGGGCCTCCCCTGGCCCTGGCCTCCCTCTTCTGGGCCCCCTAGAAAAATTAAATAAAAGCTGAATCATGCTGGGAAGCACAGTTAAACAACCAAGCTAGAAAGTTCAGGCCTGTTCCTCTACCTAACTCTGCATACGAACCAGGGAATTTGATTAGCATAATCTCAAAGTTGTCCCAGCTTGCTACCCAGAAGGCATCCTGTTTTTCTATCTGTATATTTTAAAACACTGTTAACAGAGCAATAATAATGTCTGTCTGATGCATTTGCCCAACAGCAGCTGGCTATATTTTATACACTAAAAAGGAAATGTGAAGTTTTCCTAGAAGCCTACTATTTCAGGAGCCTCTTTTTTTAAGAGAAAGAAAAGGAGGGAGGGAGGGAGGGAGGGAGGAAGGAAAGAAGGAGGGAAAGAAGGAAAGAAGGAAGGAAGGAAGGAAGGAAGGAAGGAAGGAGGGAAGGAAGGGAGGAAGGAAGAAGGGAGGGAAGGAAGGAAGGAGAAAAGAATTTAGAAGTCAATCGTGAGGTTGGAGTGCTCAATCAATTTCTAACTCAACTCCTTCCCCTAGCTACAGCAGAAATCCATCCAGGAAGGACAAAGCTCAGGGGGGAAAACACAGAGTTGCTCGCGGTAGCCCAACGATCACATTACTCTTACTCGTGGGTACTGCCTGTTTGCGTGCAGACACCTGGCCTAGGAAGGCCGAGGCAGGCAGATGAAGGCGGTGCTCCTGTTTGCTCACTTGGACTTTTTGCACTCAGCAGCTCTGCCAGGGGTCAGAGGGCAAATAAAGTCCCCTCCCCCGTATGACACACTTCCGAAGGGAGAGACTGACACAAACCAGACAGAGAATTAATAAAACATGAGGACAGTGTTGGCCTTGTTCTGGGTTATTACAGGAAGAGAACTTAACACAGAAGTAGCCTTCAGCATGGCCGGCCAGGGAGGGGAGAGCAAATGGGGCCCTTTCTGGTCCCCTCCACAGGCGTAATTCAAGAAGGTCTGCGGAACATGAGGGCTCTCCAGAGCAAGGACGAGCAGACAGGCGAGGCTTGGACACGCCGGCCCCTTTCCAGTCAGTCCACCTGGACAAGCCACTTCGGAAAATAAACGCCTCCTGGGAGCTTTGGTGCCCACAAGGGACGGACGGGCACTTTTGGTCTCCAGGCCTGGTCTGAGAGAACCACCCACCGAGCGGAGCTCCTTTATCTACAACACACATTTGGAAGCGATAAAACATTACCTCAGAATCACAGTCCACCGTCAGGAATAGGGTAAAGTTGCTTATTTATTTTCTCACAAATCTCTTGCCTTTCAAATTTCAAAGGCTTTATAATATTTTTGTGCTAGATCTTAACTCACCTTGCACATACTGTATCAAAAGGACTATCTGAGCAGCGGCCGTGAACATCCGACCTGCACGTACATAAAACCCGGAGCTAGAAAATAATAGGTGTCAAAGCCTTCCTTAGAGCGCACTCTCCGACCATCCCGCACACGAGCGGGACAAATGGAAAGATCTCACCATATTAAAAAGCCAGCTCATTCTTGTTTTCAATTTTTTTTTTTTCCTCCAAAAGCTTTCAAGCGCCATTCCCGGTTCACTCTTAAAGGCCCACACACAACCCCGATCCAAGAAAAGGACATCAAAGGGCCCTTTCCACCTCACTTCCACGGGGCTCCCCTCAGAAGGGCCCTAAAGAGCTCTAAGTCTCCTTGAAGCCCCAGCTTGCCGTCCACCACCACGAGGGGCTGGCCCAGGAAGGGGTTAAAGCCCTCCTGTCATACCGCAAACTCGGGCACTGGCCCAGAAGGGACATGGGAACCGGGGCCTCTGAGTGATAAAGGCCGGATTGTAGCAGCCCACTGAATTGGAAATGACTTGTAGGCCTAATGAAACAGAACTTTGGCAGTAAAACAGAATGAAAGGAACCAGACAATAAAAGGCTGGAACAAAGGGTGCAGAGTCGCTTCGGCTTAGCAAAATAAGCTCACTTTGTTGGTGGGGAAAGCCAAAGCCGATTAGGATAAACCAACGACTGAGCGTAAGTCTTCCAAACTAATTACACAGTTCGCCATGTGAAGTATAATTGGAAGCCTCCAGATGCGGGCTGCTTGGCTTTCACAGGAGTTACATAAAGTGAGAATTACCTAGTGAGCCCGGCACCGAGCAGCCCTATCATCGAGGTGAGCAGCTGAAAGGTGCAGATCTGCTCCATCCGGGACGAAGCCGAGAATTCATTAAGTTTAAAGGCCTCTTTTTGATCTCCAAAATCCTATAAGTGAGAATTTAAGAAACCGGTACTTGAAGGAGGGGCCGAAAGGGGAGAAGGAGGAAGCCCGCGCACTCGGGGCTTCTTTGATCCCAGTGCTTTTTAATTACCACGCCGGGCTCTTCCTGACAGACGGCTATGCAGGGAGAATGGCGGCAAACCCTGCGATCGACCGTCTTGGTCTCTACGTGCCTAGCGAGAGCACCGTTCAGGTGCCACTTTCCGGAATGGTCTGTGTACATCATTCCTGTACCTATGAAATCGTGAGCACAGATAACGTCCACCAGGAAACCTGAAGCAGTGAAATAAATTACTACACATCAACCTTCTTGACAAATGGACAGAACCCGCTCCCTCCGAGAACAGGCTGCTTGGTGGTGAAGCAGGAGAGGGGGGCTTATAAACAGCAAAGAAGAGGCTGGACTGGGCTCTCCCCAGCAAGGGCTATGTGATCTCGGACAACTCCCTGACCTTCCTCAACACCAGACTGGTCATCTGCGTGATAGATATTCCACTTCTCTTGCTTGGATAGCCTTGAGAATCAAATTTTAAAAGGCATCAAACAGCTCAGCACAAAGCACACATCCCCCGAAGTCAGAAACATCAACTCATAGTAAAAGAATCTCTGTAGTGAAATCTGAACTTCACAAATTCTGAGTCTTCGTTTAATTTAGATCAAGCACATGTAAAAAGGAGTTGGAAATACTCTACGGATCCCCAGATCTTACTCATAGCATGAAGATTCCGGTTTATAAATAGAAGCTTTTTCCAAATAGAGAATCCCTTCACTGTTCCTGCATCTTGAAGTCCAGAAATTAGCTCTACCACAGTTATGACTGTTTCACTGATTCTAGCTCGCCTGGTACTATTGATAATACAGATGCCTTAGATAGATATCTGTCTATCCATATACCCACCTACATATGTTTCTTTAAACACACTTTCTAGAGTATTAAATTTTCAAGCGTGAAACCAATCTTAGGAATAACCTAGTTCAGGAGTTGGCAAATTATGGCCCACAAGAACAATGCGGCCCACCACCTGTATTTATAAATAAAGTTTTATTGGAACACAGCCACATCCAATTATGGATTGACTATGGCCGCATTCTCCACACAAAAGCAGAAGTAAATGTTTATGACAGAGACTTTATGTTCTGCAAAAGCCAAAAATATCTACTATCTGACCCTTCATAACTTTTCCAACTCCTTCCCTGAGATTAGAAACTGAGGCCAGGAAAGAAATGGCCTGTTAAGGTGTCACAGTGAGGTCACTGCAGAGTCAGGCCCAGCATCAGGATGTGGATTGGTTCTACCTTACCTTTCTCTAATGACAGCATCAGAATCGCCACCCAGGGGGTGAGGATGGCCGTCCAAGGTAGCAGAATCCACATGCCAATGGCCGCCCTTCATAATCCCATCTTTAAAATATAAACAAGTAATGACATCCCTAACCAGGGTGGTGGGGGTCAATTTCTGGGAGGAAGGTGGGAGAAAAGCACAAACGGGTTTACAAACCTCCAATTTGAGTTATTTAAAGCTCTCGGTGTGTCATTCTGCACCCACTCTACTTACAGTAATGACATATTTAAACTCCCTTAGCTCAGCCCCATGATAGCAGTCTCACCCACCTTGATTGCCACCTGAAATAAACAGTTGAAGCAGCTGCCACCTCAGGCACGATGGGAAGGGTGAGGGGAGTGAGGAATGACAGCGCGGGAAACCTAAAACGCGGGTGGCAAACCCTGAACGGAGGCCCAGAAGGATGGAAAGTTCTGGACATGGAAGAAGAGGACGTAGGCTGCTATCCTGCCTTACCTGGGTGACCTTTTTTGAGACCCAACCTCCCTGATCCTTATTGTTCACCTTCATCAAAGGGCTGGACGACACCAAAATCCACCATGCGGGTAAACTGAGGCGACGATGTCCTGTTCCCAGCACTGTCCCGGGCCCACAGAAGGGCATGGTCTTTTCCCTTCCTTTGCATCCTCCCCGCTCTAAGTCCATCCTGTGGATAGATCCGAGGTTGGATCAGGGCCCAGAGTTCAGGTTCTGCTATCAGACAGGCCTGGAGGGGAGGTCTGCATCCCGTGCTACCTTTCAGGGGTGACCCTGAGTCACAGACTCAGTCCCATCGAGACTCCACTTAACCACCTACANATATAAGCCAATGGCCTGACCCAGCACCCACCACAGTACGTACTCACTCAAACTACGCCTTGAGGTTAACCAACTAAAAACAGCCCCAAACCACTTTACAATCAGGAATGTGCACACGTGTGTTGAGCACACTTTACACAAGCGTGTGTGTTCTGTTTTCTTCACCCAGAATATAAACTATGGAGGGGTGGAGTCACTCTGTCAATTTGCTGCTGGATTTCTTTCCCGCCTTAAGGCTCAGCGGCAGGGGCCTCCTGTCTTTGGATCACTCTGGAATCAAATGAATTACACCAGAATCCTGAGAGATGGTGGGTCCTGCCCCCGCAGCCACAAACCCAACACCAGCCACCAGCCAGAGGAGGCATAAGCCCTTCTGAAGACAGACCCAGATAATACACAGAGCGCGTGCAGGAAACAAGCTACTAAAACAGGAGGGTGGACAGCGCTACCGTTTTGATACATTCAAACGGCTCCTTAGTCCTTTAATGAGACACCTGATAAGTCTACACAGCCTGCTGGACTCTACAAACGTCACCGCTAAAATGAACTGAGCAGATCCAGACGCAGCGCGGGCCTCGCCAGGGAAGATGGTCTGCGAACGCCTCCCTGATGGCGGACAACTGGTCGCTGCCACGGGCCCGGCCCAAGCTCACAGAGCCTCCCACCGCTGGCATACTGGTCCCAACTGGTAAGTGTTCATGAAAAGAAAGACAGACGAGAATGAGGGAAAGAGAGAGACAGAAGCTGGAGGCAGGAATGTGCAGAGGTGTGGCAGGGACTGGCCTGTCTGGGAGACTCTCACAGCCCACCTGGGCAGCAGCGACTTCCCCGACACCCACAGGCAGGCCCATGAGGTTCCAACGCAGGATATGGTTCCAAAATGAAAGCCCGCATCACGTCTGCAAACACTACCCCTGGCCTTGTGCTAGCGGCAGAACTGGAGCCAAGGGGCTCCCTCTCCAGAGCCTTCCATTACACAAGCTGGACCTGTCGAATTTAATTACTTCCAGCCTCTCTCCAGAGGCAGGGTGGGGCTGGGCGAGGCACAAATCCCACCCTTCCCCCACCCCTCCAGGCGGTTTTAAATAAGTCTTGAAGAGAAGTGCAGGGTCACCAACACACTCAGCTATTCTCTGAAACCGGCCAGAACGAATCAGCCCGCACCGGGCAGCGCAAGCCAGTGCCACAGGGAAGGCGCCTTTCGTGAGCGACCTGGAAGGGCAGTTAGGAGCCATCCTGAAGGCAGGTTCCGGCCCGCGGGGGCTGCTTTCTCTTTGTTGCGTGTCTCCCATCCATGCAGAAATAGATTATTACCAAAGACAGGAAAATCTGCGTTTTGAGGCTAAACAGCAGTCACCGCCCTCCTCCCTCCTCCCAGACGAGAGCTCACAACAGGACACACCTGGGGACGGGGTCACAGCGGCCCGTCGTCGCCTTGGGCAAACAAATAAAAGCACAGAACCTTTGGACCAGTTGGTGGGCAGCAGTGCCTTGTACCACCTAGGGCAAGCACAACAGCCATCACGGGGGAACTGAGTGACAAGGCTTAGGACAGGCGCGGTTCCTTCTCGGGACGCAGCCCTCTGGGAACGCAGGCCTGTGCAGGCCGCCCCACACCCGGGCTCCCAGGGCCACGTCCACAACTACTCAAAGGTGAGGGACGCAGACGGCCATCCCAGCCACTGCCAGCCTCCTGGGACACAGCAGCCAGAGGAGGGGTGTCACAAAAAGCCAACAGGGCCAGTCTCCCCACAGGCCACCATGTTGGAGCCCTGGGACAACGCAGCCATCAGAGGAACGTTACCAAGGCACCAGTTCCCCCACCAACCAGAAAGAGGCTGAATTAGGCACATCACCCCTGGTTACATATCCTGTCTGTCTGACTGTCTGACTCTCTGTATAACCCGCACACTCTCACCCTCTGTTTCCTGACTGATTGGGAGCACTGTGCGTTGCTCCCAGCCTGCGCCAGCAGCAGAGCCCAGGGGATAATTTTCCTTCTGTGTCACATACATTCTGACAGGTACAGTCCCAGCATCTTTCCCGAGTCTCCATGGGCATCTGACAGGGGAAGGTTCAGCCACAAAAGGCCCCAGGGAGCTTCCTCTCTTCATGCATCTTCCAGAAAGACACAGAAGGAAGCCTAGCCATCGACTCACAGGCCTCCAGCAGCCTCTGTGGGAGCTCCTGTCCTGTGAGTCGCAGCCCCGTGTCCCTCCCCAGCCGCTGCCACCACCAGCTCCCAGCCCAGGCCCCACGCGGTCAACAAATGGCAGCGAAATCACACTGAAAGGCCGCTCTGTCTGCTCCTGCAGGCACGTGGGCCACCGTGCCGACCACCAGCCAGACCCTTCCATGTTGGCTCCCGACAGATTTCACTTAAAGCTTCACAACCAAGTTCAAGGACAAGGTTCTTGAGGATGCAGCTGTGGCCAAGGGAGGGGCCACGGCAGCAAGCCCCGCGCACCACTTACCTTGCCAAACTGCTCAAAGTACTGTTTTACGTCTTCCACCACCGTGTTCGCAGATAATCCGCCTACAAATATTTTCTTTGTTCTTGTGACCATCTGCAAGAAAGGACAGGAGGAGGGCATGGGTTAACCAGGTTATCTGAAGCAATGCTCGCGGAGATGCTGGAATAAGCCACTCTCCACGTTTCTCCAGGAAGGCAATTCTAGATAAATTCGAGCTGTGCAGGGCGGGCCCTTTAGACACCTGAGAGTGCTGGAGACAGGCACTCTGGATACCTCGGGCCTTCAGGCCACAATCGATAAGCTTGAATCACACACAGACACCAAGTAGACTTGGGAACCTCTGCGGCCACGACACACAGCTTCGCTCTGATTTCCAGCACAAAGAGGAAAGAAAGTGGCACATTCAAAGCTATTTTAAACCTGCGACATGTGAACAGAATTATGTGCATCAAAACCTGCCACCCAGAAAGTACCATAAGACTCACACGTCCTTCAAATGTATGGGCAGGCTGTCTACACGGAGCCATCCCGGGTGCTGGCTTATGTCTGCCAACAAGATGGAGGCTGACCTCCCACTCAAGGGTCACTCTCCAAGCGTGACCCTCCCTCTCATTCCCCTCTCGATCCCTCCATGATTCACCCTGAGTCACCCTACACTCACTCAAGCCCAGCTAATCCGCAGGTATCCACCCCTTTGTCCACGCAAATCCTTCTCCCTGGAATGCTTCTCCACGCCTAAATCTCCAATGTCAAGTTGTAACCATCCCCCAAGACCCAAGACCTTCTCCAAAGCGCAAGCTACCTATATAGCCACCACATCCAGAAGCTGTCCTCATCTCTTCTGAAACCCGGCACCCACTTCTTCCCACCGAGAGCAGAAGTCACTGATGATCTTAACCTTTTTGCTTTCTCCCCCAGACCGTGAATTGCTGATTCCTCTCGGACCCCCTCCATAATGCCAAGTCCAGGGCCAGGCGCACAGAAGCCCACACCAAAATGCTTGTTGGATGCGAAAACGAACGGACGTGGTCACATTTTGGAATTCCACCAGTTCCAACTCAAAAAGAGAAGTTCCATGATACAAATGGTTCAGAGAAGGAACCAAACATCATAGGTAGGAGCCAAAAGTGAAACAAGAAAATGAATCTTATTCTGAACACTGACTTTAAGCTGTATGTGTGTGTAGGTGTCTTTTTTTTTTAATGTGACAAAAAAAATGTATTTAAATGTTAGATAAAAAAATTTTAAACCTCAGTGGGTACAGGGTCTCACCAATTTGGTTGCACAAGGTAAATGCCCAATGTCTTAACCTGATGAGAGAAATTCTATCACAAAGCACATGTATATCAAATCATAATGCTTGCGCACTTTAAATATCTTAACAGGTTTGTCGGGGACACCTCAATAAAGCTGAGGGAAAAATGTTTGATGAGACCATTTGAATAAAAGCATGACTGAAGGGGCCCCTGAGCATATGACTTCAGCTAAGGTCACAATCCAGTGGTTCATGAGTTCAAGCCCCACACCAGGCTCACTGCAGTCAGCCTGTCAGCGCAGAGCCCACATCAGAGGCTCTGTCCCCCTCTCCCTACCCCTCCCCTACTTGCACTATCCCAAAACCAAATGTAACAAACAAATAAATAAACAAGAGTGCCATGGCTGAGTGACACCTGGGTGGTTACTGGCAAGCTGTGTGCTGAGGAGCACTCCCCAGAGGCTTCGGTCCTGCACTCTGCACTGTGAAGTCCTGGACCAACGCACCAATCCCACCTAACCCCAAACTCCCACTGAGCAGGAAGCACGATGGCCATGGAAGGAGACGCTCAGACTTCAAGGAGCTCACACTTTGGCTCAGCAGCTTCCGGAGGGGACACATGTGCCGCCACAGCCCGTTGACGGAGTCCCATCTGGAACGTCCCCTTAGTGGATTTGCTGCACTATTTTAAGAGGACACTGTCCTAGCAACGCCACACACTTCCTGTTGCCTGTGAGAGCCAGGCGGTGGTTGCATGAGTGTTCAAAGCTGTGATTTAGTGCTTTTCGGCTCTCTCCAGATGAATGGGAGGCGCGAGAAGATAAGGTGCACATTCTACAAAGGACATTCTATGAAGATCCCACCCACACCCAGCGACAATTCCAAGAACCTCTCGTTAACTACTGGGCATCTTATTCTGCTCCCCCTGGTGGAGCAAGGTCACCTTCCCGTGAACCTCTCCATCCCTCTCCAGGTTTGAATCTCTCCCTACGCTCACTGACTGCCAACTTTTACCACCTAACTTGCCTAATGTATTCACTCAACAGATACACGAAGTGCTAGGTGTGGGAGCCCACATTCCAATACAATGTGGAATTTAATCCACTATAAAATGGAGATATAATAATTAGCCTACCACGCGAGGTTTCTATTAGGACTAAATTAAATAACATATGCCAAAGTGTCTAGCAGGACACCAGGCAGATGCTAGATAAGTGGTCACTGTAACTGAATCCAAAGTCAATTACTAAATTCATCCTTCAAGCTCAGAATGAATGGGCGGCAGAGAGACACCTTGCACAAAAATCTTTGATAAATCAACTCCTGGTGCCCCCATTCTCTTCCACTGTAATTTCAAAACCATTTTCCTGCCTCTCTATGTGATTTCAGATGGGCAAAGACTCCCAATAGTTTCATTTCAGATTTTTCATTCTTTTCTTCCTTTTTTTTTTTACCCATCCAAGTAATTGAATATCTATAAAGGAATATTAATCTGATCCACAAACATGCACCAGTGGCGTTCTGAACTTCAAGAAACTCTGGAAAAAGCATTCCATAAAATGAACCCTATGGTCCCATTTATACATTGGTTAGAGCCAGGTGGGTATAGAACAGGCCCTATTTATATTCCAAATGTTCACATGGACCCAGATAATTAAACAAGTAACGTGTCTTCACTCCAAATAACAGAAGTCAACAGAATATTCATTCCCCAGTAACTGGTTAAATGAAAAGGTCCCCTCTTACACGCTCTACTGTTGCTCAACAGCCGTAAACCTGTCAAGCCAGAGCCCTAAACACTGGGGCAGACACCCAGCCATAAATCTACACCGTCCAAAAAAAGTCTTTAAAATACTTTTTTCTAGAAGGATGAGAAATCCCAGGCCCCAGACGCTGCACCGAAGTGTCCTAAGTTACTAAAACATCCTCTCCAGGAACCAGCTCAGATAGTGATGGATCCCACCCTTCAGCAAACACTAAGAGGAAACTGGTTTAATCAAAACCTTCCAGACGTGAAAAGGCCAGTGGGAAGATGTGTAACACTCGGTTAGCTGCTCACCAATGTCTTGGCTTTGGGAGAGGAGAGCATGGTTGGGGGCCGACAGGGCTCCGCACGGTGACCTCTCCCGCCAGGGGCACGCCGGGGGAAATGGGAGTGATTTACTTCGGGAATCCTGACGGCAGTGCTGCTAAATGGACTGTGCACTGCTTGATGATTTGCATTCTGAGGAGGGACACCGGAGGCAGGCAGAGGACTCTAGAATCACACATCCTTCCTTCTGTTTCCCTTCTACCTACTGAGGAGGACAGGATGAAGGCGAGGCTGCCCGTTGTGTCCAGGCTCTCGGTGGGACTGAATGGAGGCCCTCAAATTCCCAACCATACTGTCAAAGTTTCTGTGTCCGATTGCGCACGTGGGTGTGCATGTGCACGTGTGTGCATTTGGAGTAACTCTCTAGTCCCGACCCTTAGTCTTGGCTTCTACTTGCCCGGGGAACTGACCAGCACCTCCAGAACTTTAACCCTCTTCTGCAACAGTGAGCAGGACAAGTTACCCACTAGTCTCCCTGACTCCATAGTCTTGTGCATTATAAAAAGTCCTCTCTGCCCACAGTGGAGAGAGCCACCTGTGTTTTCTTCCTGTGCTAGGCCCTTTGGGTAACTGTTTCCTAACCCACAGCCTTCACACCAATACAGTATTTAACCACACAAAGCAGGGGAAGATGGCCGCCACACACCAAAATGCCCAGGTGACCCCCACGGGGGCCCCAAATGGAAGGAGATACCCATCTGTTCCAGAGAGGGCTCACTCCAAAATCCACCAGGAAAGTGATCCTAAGTGTCCTTTGCATGAAGGGTTGTTTTTTTTTTGGGGGGGGGGGGAGTTTGCAGAAAACACTTTGTATGTGAATGCTTTCCACTCTTTTGAGACACCAGATACCCACCAAGAACCCTACACCACTTGGGGACAGCCACCTCCCCTAACAGATGCCCTTAATTTTATAATCTAGGGCAGCACTCTGGGAAGTGGTGTGTGTGTGTGTGTGTGTGTGTGTGTGTGTGTGTGTGTGTGTGTGTAGCACGGAGGGAGGGGAGTGTTCAGGCTCTCACAAATCATTGCCGTACATTCTGCATCTAGACCCGTAATTTAACTAAACACCACTGCTCTCCACACCTCTTGGCTCCAGAAAGAAAACCCCAGCACCCATTCCAGTTTGGAAAATTGATGTTTACACATCAGAACTGGCCAAAGCCGGCTGCTAACCAGAGCTGCAAAGAACACTCCACTTTCCTGCTTCTAACCAAAGAGCTGCTTTTTTTTCTCTTTTTAAGTTTCAAAAAATCCGTTTAAAAAAACTGTGTTTGCATCTGAAATGGTCACTCAGAGTGGGGCCACTGGTTGTATTTTTATAAGAGGATAAAGTAGATAAATGCGAGTGTATGTGTGTTGAAAGCAGAAGGGAGGTGGGTACTAGAAAAGAGAAATTACTGTGAAAGATGAGATTGACGGGGAAAACTTAGCTCCAAGAGCTTTGCCCCAAAGATATTAGTTGTCACACAGGAAAACAACAGTAACTGCAAATGTTTCTCATCCTGGCAGATGCATGGAAAGGCAAGAAGTGGTTCTGGGGAGTCCTGAATGGGTAGGAGAGAAGCCCAGGAAATGAAGTCAGCTCTTGCCATCACCATGCTCCTGCAAAGAGCTCAAATTCCCTCTTTGGAAAACACCTGAGCCATCTTCACTGACCAAGGGCTCATCTACAGAAGCTCTCCCATCTGTGGGCCCCACGGGGGGAGACAGCCTGGGGAAGATGAGAGAACAGTGAGGTCAGGCAAGATTTTGCAAACCTGTCTGTCATCTCCATTATGCAGACGGAAAAATCAAGTCCTAGCAAGGTGGCTCATGTGTTGGTTAAAGGGAAGGCGACGTGACACGGGAGAACGGACACGCTAGCAGATACCATACGATTCCATCCAAGAGTCTGAAACCAGTAAACACTCTGTTCTTCAGACTCTAGGATAAAACTGTGTGTTACCATCAACTGCATGTCGATTCTCTGCATCTGAAAATTAAGCCCAATCTTTGTACGGCAAAGACACTATGGAGGCACTAAGATCGCAGAAGTCCTGAACTCCACAGCTCCATTCCACAGGAAGGTTCCTCCAAGGAACGTACCCTCTGAAATTCCCAAGTTCCCCCAGTGGTTTTTTTCCCCATCCTTGCCTCCTCCCTCTAAACTAACACTCTTGCTACCAGCTCCATTATATCTGAATCTGGTGGCCAAACTCACTTAGTAGATAAAACCGGAAACCAGGTCAGGTACTAGAATCTTCTCCAAACGATTCTACAATCATATGTGGAAAAAGACCATAGCGGGCCGACTACTGTGTCCACCTAGGTCTTCAGAAACAGAGCTCTTTCAGATGTAATCGGTTAAGAATCTTGAAATCATTCTGGGTATGGGGTGGGCCCCAAGTCCAATGACTGGTGTCCTTACACAGAAAAGCCATGGAAGACGGAGCCACAGCATGAAGTAAGTGACAGGTCTACAAACCAAGGAACACCCAGAGTGGTCGGCAGCTACTAGAACCGGGCGACAGGCATGAACAGTGCCGGAACGAGCCCTGCCGAACCCTGATTAAAGACTTCTGGACTCCTGAACTGGGAGAGAAGACCTTTCTTTTGCTTTAATCCACCCAGCTGTTCTGGCGGCCCCTAAGAAAGGGATATGAAGGACACTACAGCCCTGGCCTGGCCTTGCTTGGTGAGCCTGGAGCAGGAGCTCACACAGAAGTCCCACCATCATGGAGTAGGGCGCTACGCCGACACGTGTGACAATCTGCACGCCCCCTCCCACAGAAGGCAGGCCATACTCATCATGCTCAGAGTGGAGCCCACTTGGGATTCCCTCTCTGCCTCGCTCTCCGTCCCCCCACCCCAACGCACTCTGTTGTGTGTGTGCTCGCTCACTCTCTCTCTCTAATAAACATGGTTAAAAAACAAAAAATTAAAATAAGATAAAGTTTTAAAAGGATGAGTGGATAAATGAAGTGTGGTATATCTGGGTCATGGAATAGTCTTCGGCCACCAAAAGGAACGAAACACTGACACATGCCACAACATGGGTGAGCCCTGAAAACATCATGCTAAGTGAGAGAAGCCGCCATGAAAGGCCACACGTGGTGCAGGAGTCCGTTCACGTGAAGGTTAGTAACAGGGACGCTAGAGAGATAGAAAGTACATCAGGGGCTGCTCAGGGCTACGGGAGAGGGGTGAGGACGGCTGTAGAGAGTATGGGGGTTCTTTCTCGGGTCATGATAAGGTACTAAAATTGACTGTGGAACAGCGCCTGGGTGGCTCAGTCGGTTAAGCATCCGACTTTGGCTCAGGTCATGATCTCACGGTTTCTGAGTTCAAGGCCCGTATCGGGCTCTGTGCTGACAGCTCAAAGCCTGGAGCCTGCTTCGGATTCTCTGTCTCCTCTCTCTCTGCCCCTCCCCTGCTCTTGCTCTGTCTGTCTCTCAAAAATAAACATTAAAAAAATAGTTTAAAATTGACAGTGGAGATGGTGCACGTACATATCTGTGATACACTAAAACCACTGAACTGTACTCCTAAATGGGTAAATTGTATAGCCTATGACTATCTCAATAAAGTTGTTCCTTTTTGTTTGTTTCATGACGGGCCAAAAAGATCCTTAAATCGAGAGTCTGACTGCAAAAAGGGCTTAAAGGAAACCCGAGGCTCAAGAGCGTGTGCTCTCCCCACTGCTTCACCCACCAACTAACACCACGGGCTTGTGCTCGGATTCACCCCTTGCTGACCACTGGACCAAGGTGTAACAGTATTCGATGTTGCCAACTGCAGAAGTTAATTTAACTTCAGAGGAAACTAATTATAAACATAACCCCAAATGTTTCTCGGAGCTCTCTCTTCCCATCTATAGCTATTAGCCAGAGACCACTAGGGTTCAGGCTACAATTTGGCATTCCCTCTAAATAGCTTTAAAATTGGAAGAGGAAAAAAAAAATAGCCTTAATCTATATGGGGCTAGAATATAATTTACACACAATTATCCGACATAGTCGGGTTACAACATTACCTCTGATTAAAACAACAGTAACTCACCTGAAGGAGAACGTGATCTTGTAATGAAATGATCAGCCTGCCTCCAATGCCCGCTCCCCCACACCTCTGCCCTCTCTGCCTGACTCCCTCCCAGGCTAATTTAAAAATACCGCTTCCTCTTACCCCTGGGGGGAAAAGCTTCAGCCCCCTTGGGTGACCTGTCCACAGATTGGTATCACAGAGTAATATCCTCGACGAAGCACTCAGACAGGGGGCTCCGGGAGGTAAGAGAAAAACGTGTGGAGATGGAGGGTTGCCTTGGAAAGCACAGGAAATTAAGGACCACAAGCCACGCGTCAACTGCCGCTGAGCGAGGCGGCTGGCCGGCCGTCACCCCAACCCCAGGCACCCAAGCTGTTCTGTGTCCGCAGGGAGGCTCTCCGTCACTCCGTCCTTCTTGGAGCCCCCACCCACTAATGCGACAGAGTGCGTCCCAGGAGGCCCCGGCAACTCTCTCCAGTGTTCTAATGATTGCTGATAGGCAGATGCAATTAAAACCCATAATCTTTTACAGCGGCTGTATTAAGCGAAATTAAGTAAGTACCCTTTCCTGTTACGGAGTGTGCATGGCAGCCAGGCCTTTCTGCATACCAAGGAGGCAGCCCATGCGGATTCTTCATGAACCTCAGACAGAGGTGGAGCTGGGGGGCCAGCCGGGACGGCGCGGCCGGGGCGAACGCGGTTCCTTCCACCTGCTCCCGTCATTCCCACTGTGGGGCCTGGTGGAATTCTCCCGAAGACCTGGAGGATGCCTCACCGAGGGGCAGAGCCCTGGAAACGCTGACGCCGATGGTCAGGGGCCCCAGGGCTAACGCGGAGGTCCCAGGTGATCCGGCCTACAGCAGTGAGCCAAACACACAACGACCATGACTTTCAAACATGCCCTCTCTGTGCACCTGCCTGCATTTTCAGGCACATGTGTGCAGGCGGAGGCAGACTAAAGAACATCCTGGTGGGTCAGACGAGATTAGGTGAACTCTCCTAACGGTTCTGTCGTCACTTTGCCCCCTGAAAATTAGGCCTAAAACCCTGGCCCGGGTAGCATAAACTGAAGCAGCACATGTGGAATTAAAACCCCAAGAGGGCCGCCCACAGGGGTTCCTCACCCTCCGACAAGGGCAGGAGCCCAGGCCTCTAACACAGACCCTTCGCGGGCCTTCTTCCCCGGCTCCAGCCTCCAGGGCGCCCCAGTGCAGGCTGAGAGGCGCCAGAGGCCTTCTCGAGGCCAGGGGCTGGGGGGAGGGATTGCTCAGAGCTCCCCTTCCTACCTCCCAAACTGCTCTCTCCTTAAAACAGTTCAGCTGGGTAGCAACCACCTGCCACACGTGTTTTCTCCACAGAAGCTCAGCGCTTCCCAGTTTGCGGCCGCCAGCAGTAAACACCCAAGCCTCGCAGACCGCCGTGGGGGCCCTGCCTCCTTCCTCCACGGGGTGCTTCGGAAGGAAACCTCGAGGCTGAGGAGCTATGGCTGAAAGTATGGCTGAGGAAAACCAAGCTTGGGAGGGTCCTCTATGCTCTGCCTTCTGGGGAAGATGGCCTGAGACAAAGAAACTTCTAGAACCCGCCCCGGTAAGACAGGACCTGTTCTCCCTCAGCGAGGACCAAACAGCTCTTTGGTCTTCGTAGGAGGGAAAGCACAGGAACTTTGCCAGCAGGCGGGCTCTGAAGCCAGGGCGGCCCATCCCCCAAGCCCTCCAGTTGATTCCGTGAAAGGAACAAATGGCAGCCTTAACCCTTAGCCTTGATTACCTTCATTAGCATATTTTAGATGCACGAGGCAATCAGTTCTTGATGAGCAAGGTCTACCTAATGCACAGAGCTGGGCCAGGCTGCAGGGAGCGCCCGGAGCGCCCCGCAGCACCTCACATCTCCTGGGGCATCTCGTAAACCTAGCGACGGCAGCCCCACCTTGGCGATGCTGATCTCGTGGGTCCGCAGTGAGGCCCGGGCATCGCTAGTTTTTAAACATTCTCCAGAAGATTCTACAGTGCCATCAGGGCTCTAGGAGAAGCGGCGGGAACCAGGGAACACTGGTGTGAGTCCCAGCTCAGCCACTTCTTTAGTGTAACTGTAGGTAAGCCATGTGTAGAGTGGGGCAATAGCTAGGCATTGCAAGGCGTGTCGAATGCACCTGGCACATAGTAGGGTCTCAAAAAGGGACTGCTGAATTACAGGAGAGTGACACTAGAGACCAAGGGGTATAAGACGATAACTGTGGAGAACGGGCTCTGGCGGCACAACATCCTCGTTCATTTATTCTCTCATCAAAGGTGATCTGAGGACCTACTGTGTGCCACGTGCTGTGCATGTTAAGTGGAATAAGATCTGGTGTCTGGTCTGACGGAGCTTCCTGTCAAACAAGAGGCTGTGTTACGGTAGCAAGGGGGGCTCTGGGAGCTCAGGGCCGGGCATGACCTGCAGCCTGAAGGTCAGCGGCGGGCAGCCAGGAAAGAAAGGGGAGTAGGGCCTCCCCAGCAGGAGCAGCAATATCTTCAACATTCACTGCAGGATTCAGTGGACCTGAGCGACTACAGCCAAGGTGGCAATGGAATGCAGGGAGGACAGGGGCCAGGCTGGACAGGGAAGGCCCTACAGGCCAGGGGCTGAAACAGGGAAGCCACTCTTCACTCAGGCCAAGACAGAGAAAAGCAGGGCCATCGTGGGGGGCTGGGTCATTTCACGCTAGATGTCGGCAAGGAGGCCTGGGCAAGAGTGAGAAGAAAAGCAAGGCACCAAGACACCATGGGCCCGGGGTCAGTTTCCCATCAGCAGGGCCCTGCTCCACCATTCCACTGTTCCAGAGACATCGGGCCTGGGGCGGTAGAGGGGTCAGGGGGGCAGGTGGGGGAGGCGTCAGGGGAGATAAGCACATTGCACCCTTGGCATGGTCGTCTTTGGAAACACACTTAGCCATCTGTTAGGTCATAAATTTTACTTGTCAAGAAAAAAAGTCAAATTTACACACACACACATACACACACACACATACACACCCCAGGATGTGTTGTCTGGCCCCTGCCAGTTGCCACAAGTAACTTCCTTTGAGGGCAAAGGGGAAGCCAAGGAGCATTTGCAGTGAAAGAGAGAAGCCAAGATAATTATGAGCAAGTCTTTCGGCCATTTATTAAATGTCTAACCCCTAAAGGGATGGAAGGCGATCTTTCTAAATCCGAGAGGGTTCTGGAGGCTGAAGAGGGGATCAGATGTGGAGACTCTGAAGGTGGGAGGGCCAGGTTCCAACCCCAGCACCCTGAGCCAGTCACGTGATAGAGTAGAAAAAAGAGCAACCCAGGAAGCTCAATCACATGTGTACTACATGACCCTGACCCTGACTGAGCTTCTCTGAACTTGGGTTTCTCCTTCTACTAAATGAGATTAAAAGAGTTAACATGTGGGCCCCTGGGTGGCTCAGTCAGTTAAGCGTCTGACTCCGACTCAGGTCATGATCTCGAGGTTCGAGGGTTCAAGCCCTGCGTCAGGCTCTACGCTGACAGCTCACAGCCTGGAGCCTGCTTCAGGTTCTGTGTGTGTCTCCCCTGCTCACATCCTGTCTATCTCTCGCTCTCAAAAATGAACAAATATTTAAGAAAAAAATTTTTAAAGAGTTAACACATGAAATGCATTTAGCACTGAGACGGAATGACAGGCACACAAAAGTTCCCCTTCCCTTCCCCTCACCCCCCATCAGGTCACCTCTATCTGCTTGGCTGTGAGTAGGGATCAAACCTTCCCTGCCTGTCCCCAGGGACTACACAACAGACAGAGAAGCACTTGGAAAAGGCATGAAGCATACTCTGCAAACCCAATGACTCATTACAACCGATTATGCATCTCTCCAATTTCTCAGGCACCACGCGAAATCAGCCCACCTCCAGCACCGGCCCAGGGCAACCATGGTTTTCCAAGGCTGATGGTGCTCCAGCAAAATGGATGCCATCACAGTGCAAAAGCAATGTCTTTATCTGCCTTGCCCTAGACAGCCCCTTACCCTATGAAGAGTAACAGACTCTTCCACGTAGCAAGGTCATTCTCTATAAGAGATAAAACTGACCAGGCCTCGGAGGTAATAGTATTTCTCTGCTACACCCATATCGTAATATGTCTGTGTTCTCCTCCTGCCAGGAACATATTTCTATAAATCCTCACATAACAGAAAACTTTATTTTCCAGAGGGACAAGCGAGGGGGGGAAAGGAAACAACATTCGCAGCAAAAACATCACCAATCAAACTGAACGCAGTCTGCCAGGAACTTTACTAAATGTGCAGTGTTACAGATGTTTTATAGTCATGTTGGTCTGTTCTATTTAAAACCCTTGCATTGGGCCAACCAAACAATGGAAAAGAGAGAAAGAAACAGATCTGTTCCCCAGCGTGCCCAACCCAGCTAACTGGTCTGGGCTGGATGTTTATTGAGGCAAAGAGGGAACTGGGGACCTGTAGCTGTCAGCCAAAACGTGGGGGGCTCATTTCGTAGTTCCCTCCGGAGAGCTGTCAAATCAGCCACACGGCCCGGCAAATGGTGCACGGTCTCTCGGAAGGGCCCTTCATCCTGGAAGACCAGGGTCTTCTATGGGAAAATTGCTCTGCACCTGGCAAGTGCTTAATAAAATCTGGTTCCCTTCCCTCAAGGAAGAACAATCTGCCCAGTTAAGCCTCATTTGTCCAACAACACTCCTTCATTCCCCTCCACAAACATTTGTTCGGTGCCTGCTGTGCAAAAAAGGTACTGAGCTAGGGCTCCACAGCCAATGCACTATGGTCAGGACACAGCCCTCCTCACCCTACCCCCGCCGGAATGGAAGCCTTATAAGGGAGGACCATGGTCAAGCAACCCCCAGAATGGAAGCTTCCTAAAGTTAAGGACTTTTGTCTGTTTTGTTCACCAGTCTATACCTAGTACCTAGAAGACTGCCTGGCATACAGTAGGCACACAATAAATATGGGCTGAACAAATGAGTGAATGAATATTTCCTGCCCTGAAATACCCAGTCTGTGGATGATTCCAGGTCCCGGAGCACCACCTCGCTTCCCTTCTTTTCCCGTGGGTAATTCCGAGCACTGCTTGTGGCTGGCACAAGGAGATCAAAGGCTTCATTCCTAAGAACAGCTGGCCAAAGTTCTATTCAAGAGCAGACATCCAAGAACAGACAGACTGCCGCACTGGACAGTCGTGCTGGACAGAGGCAGAGAAACCTTCCCCTGCTATTTAGACACACACAGCTGGCGATCTGTTTGTTAGAGGCATCTTTACATATAAGAAGGACAATTGATGACTCGGGATATGAAACCATTTAAAAGGTCATGTGAAATAGAGAAGGGCCTGAAATACCCAGTAATCACAGATTCAGCAACAACATCCAGGGTCTGTATCACTAGGCCCTGGTTAATTCCATTCGACACCAGACATTAATGACCACCTAGTTCCCACCAGCCCAACCTAAACGATTTCTCTTAGAGCTCTCACATGGGCCTGACGAAAACACACAATGGCAGAAGTATGCAAAAAAAGACAGAGGGATCAACACTAAACCTCCATCAGGAGAGTCAGAGAAGGCTTCAAAGAGGAAATGCCTAACTAGGGTCTCAAAGGGCGAGCAGGAGTCTTCCAGGAAGACAAGAAAGAAAAGCAGGCAGAGTCACAGCAGCATGAAAATACCAGTGTTTCAGGCACTAACAGTTTGGCACTACCAGAAATTAGGTGGAAAAGAGAGTTTGATGGGAGATAAGGACAGAGGCAAGGGTTAGATCACAAAGAGTCTTGTAGACCATAACTGAGGAGACTAACCTTCATCCCCTTTAGACAAAGGGCCAATGATTTTAAGCAAAGGAATAACATGGCCAGCTTTGTATTTTAGATAAGTCACTCTGTAGAAGACAGATTGGAGCACTTGCAAATAGAGACCGTAAGAACGGTTAGAAGCTTATCATAATAGCCCAAGATGAAGGGACCTTGAACTAAAGCAAGGATCCTTTGCATAACAAAGCAGGAAGAGATTTAAGAGAGAGGAGACAAAATTATCAGCCCTGGGTAAAGGGCCAGATGCAGAGACGAGGGAGAGGAAGTCACCAATCGAGATAAGGAACTCGGTAGAGGCAGGTTTGCAGAGGAAGGATAAATGTGTTCGTTTGGGTACATTAAATTTACAGTGCCCATAAGACAATTCTGTGTATCTGTTCTGGACCTCAGGAGAAAGATCAGGACAGAGGACTCAGAGTGAATGCACTAGGTGCAATCCCAACATCTTTTGGAAACCCAAAGAACCAGTAGAGAAGCAAGAGCAAACTGTCTCACCAACTATGGCATATGGCCCCTTGGTCTACGTCCCTTCCCTTGACTATGAGTCAGCCTGTGATGGCTTCAACCAGCAGAACAGAGCAGAACAGATGGTGTGTGACCTCCAGTACTGGGTGACAAAAGGTGCTGCAGCTTCCAGCTTGTCTGCCCGACCGTGTACCCTCGGAGTCCTGAGCCATGGAGTAAGACGTCCAACTACCCCAAAGCTGCCATGTTATAAGGGAGCCCAGCTACACAGACAGACCACCTGTTGGAACTCCATTCTTGGAGCCATCCCTGCCCAGGCACCAGACGTACGAGTGAATAAGCCTTCAGATAATTCCGGCCCGTTGCCAACAGATCACCATCAACATTTAAGTCTTCCCAGCTGAGGCCCTAAACATGGCAAACCACAAACCAACGATCCTGCTGTGCCCTGTCCAAATTCCTGACCCAGTTAACTCCCTGAGCATGATAAAATAGTTGCTTGGGGCTGCTAAATTCAGGGGTCATTTGATACAGAGCAATAAAGACTGTTACACCAAAGTTAGGGCGTTTCAAATGGAAGGGGATGGTCAATGAGTCCAGCAACACACAGATTTCATAAAGACGTTTAGCAAGGTAAGGAGGCATTCGTTGTCAAGTTTCACCAGCTCCACACCTCAGGCACACCTTGTCCCTGACCAATCTCGGTACGTGAAGTACCAGCAGCAGGCGGGGCCCAACAGCAAACTCCACGATGCCCCATGAGTAACTCCCACAGAGGCCCAAGGGCATGCCAGGCCCCGGAGTGGCTTGGCAGTCTGTGGTTAGTTCGGAGCTTTCACTGGGAGAAAAAACCTTCCTGCAGACGGCAACTGGCACCGAAGATTCACCCTTGAAGGGCAGAACTGGCCCAGGGCACACTGCCATATGCTTGCGGTGGTCAACTCTGCCCTTAGAAAGGTAGAAGCCTCTAAAAGTCAGGCTTTTTTTTTGTTCCTACAGAGAAATGGTTTTTATATTGGTTACCACTGTAAATATCAATAGTTCCAAGAGGCCACCTTACAGCAGCCATCTGTTTTAGAAGTGCTTTCTCGCCCTCGGCCAAAGGCCCTTTTGTGTTCCTGTGCAAAACCTGGATTTAATACCCAGGGTACATTTGAAACTATGATCATCTTGCATGCTCGTTCTCCAAGCAGCCCTGCACCTCAAGATAGCTCACTTCCCATCCAGTCGGCAAGTCTGGACACCCAGAGACAAGTCAAGTCATTGCGGAAAAATGTGGCATTCCTCTCCCTGGCCACAAACCCTCTCCCCCTAAAGGCCTGCTTGGTCTTCCACTCTCTTCCTGCTGCTCATAGGCCGTGGCTCCCCCAAACCTTCTCTGTGTCCCAAAGATGATGGAGGTCAAAGGAATGTGTTAAAACAAAGAGACTTAGCCACCTGCGGGGACCCTGCAGAAGCCTCCATCTGTACAAAGAGAGACCCAGAAACACAGTAAGAGTCGGCTGTACAATTAACCCAGAGGAAAGACCTGATCTTATCAGGCCCTTCCTTTGCAAAATCTCATCACAGGAGATTTGCCTTAGTTTTCACTGTCCCTTAACACAATTTCTACACAGCTACCCGGAATGAAACCCTGTGGGAAGAGAAATGAAAAGAACTTGAGCCACTGTCCTTGGCGAGGCTGGGGGTGGGGAGGGTGCGGGCTGATATTTTAATCAGGGAGACAGGACATCTGCAGGGATACTGAAAATCATCGGCACAGTCTTCAAAGTTTCAACCTTTGTTCCCAGGTTCCAAACTACCCTGGCAGCCCGGCCTCCGGTGCTCTCTCCACATCACCCTGCAATCACAGGCTCTGACCAGGGCGCGCACTCCCACATCCTCAGGCCTGCCTTACAGCTGCCTTAGGAAGTTCCGCACCCAGGAACTCCCTCCACAGCTCAGTCCCATGTCTTTGCTCAGATGTCACCTTCTCCACTAGGCCTTCCTTGCCCGACCTATTTAAGAACTACAACAACTGCAGCAAGCCCCCCCCCCGCCGTGCCCACGCCAGCACCCCCAGACCTCCTCCCAGCTCATGCTCTGACACACCCTCTGATTTACTTACTTTATTTATCGTCTGTCTCCCTCCCACTGGAAAATAAGCCTCATGAGGTCAGGGATTTTGTATGACCCAGTGCCTGGGTCATACGTGACATTCAGTAAGTGCTTGCTGAACGAATGAGTGAATGAATGAATGAACATTCTGAAGTGTCCCATCTCCCTTCAGTCACCATGAACGACTTCTTTCTCTGCACCTGCAGAGGGGGCAAACTGCTCCCAAACAGTGGCAATCTATTTCATTCCACATCCCATTATTAGTAGATATTTACCCATGAGGTTCAAGTTCCTTGCAGGAAGAGACCATATTTATTCATCTTTGTATCCCCCAAAGCAACAGTGGTGCTCAAGTGTATAATCTATTGAATCTAACTTAAAAATCAAATTGCATGGAAAAGAGGCAAAGAACACACAGCTAACATAGCTACGTACCTATGCACGGGGCGAGAGCCTCTGAAAATGCCAAGATACGCAAGATACACACGTGTGAAGTCCAATATGACGGCCACTAGCCACATGTGGCTACTTAAACTTAATTAAAATGAAGTGTCATTAACAATCCAGCCTCTCAGTTACAATCAGTCCCATCTCCAGCGCTCAGGGGCCAAAGGCCCCTGGATGGCGCACAACGTGCATCCCCTTGTTCTACTGGGCAGCAGTGACACAGACAGCCCTTGCCCTCGACATCTCTAGTGGGGCCCAGGGGACAAGCACAAGGAGGACCAGGAGAAAAGATATGCTAACCAGTCTAAGGGAACCGAAGACGGCTTCAGGGTTGAAAGGGGGCAGGGGTCACTGCCTGGGGGAAATGCAGCAGCAAGAGACGCTTCAAGGCAGGGACAGAGATACTTGAGAGGACCTTGAAAACTGAGTCAGGTTTTCTGTGCAAAAAAAGGGAGGTTATTCCAGAAGCCTGGAGAAAGAAGATCCGCGTGTGGAGGGGCTCAGGGGCACGGTGCCTAGGGCACAGGTGCGTGGGGACCCGTGTGATACGAGGCTGGAAGGGCCCAGGTGAGGCTGGAACTGGGAGTGTGGGCCGTGGGGAACGGGATACGGGCGAGCACAGAGCGGGGACAACGGGGAGGGACCACCAGAGACAAGGCCACAGTGAAACCAGACGAGGGGCCCTGGTAGAAGGTGGTGGCAGAGACAGAAGCAAAGAGACAGACTCGTGGCAGCAGCAGGTACGTGGCCAGGCAGCCAATGACCCTCCAGGGTGACAGAACATCCAAATTCAAAGGAACTAGGCTGCTCACAAAAGCATACCCCCACTTAGACTGCAAGCAACTGGAAGGCAAAACCCACGTTCACCTGGGGTTTGTGAGAGGGGCTCACACACCCACCCCCGGGCCACCAGGGTCCGTCCACTCCAAGTCCAAAAACCTGCACGTTGGCCGGATCCTGTGCCAGCCAGCCTGGCGGATGTCTGTGTGCTCCTGAGCCCGCTCCCACTTCACTGTCACTGCCATCAGGCCAGAAAGAGCTGGGCCTTCCCAAGTTCCTACCCCGCGGGCACTGGCATCCCGCTCCCAACCAAACTTCAAGCCTGGCCTCAGAAGCTGCTGCTTTCAAAGCAAGGGGTACACAGTCTGTTGGAGTTGGGCAGGCGGGCTCTCCCGGCCCCTCCTGGGCCACCCACTGTGGGTTAAAGACTTATTTATGCACACTCTGGGGGCTCAGTGTGGAACGGTTCCAGACACAGAAGGCGGCCTTAACCAGGTGCTTAGAATTCGGGGCACAACTTGGTTAATGCTACTGTGGGGCTCCATGAAGCCCTGGGTGCATTTCGGCAAACAGCTAATAATAAAAGCAGGAGGAGGGGAGAGGTGGAAAAAGTCAACTTGGCATTTTTACAGGGGATCATCCTCCTCCCCACCCCCCACCCCGGGCACCTTTGTGACAACTTGCTTCTATCTCCAATTAGCCTATGTTCAGCAGCCAATATCCAATATGCGAGGCCCGCTATTCAAGAGCCTTTTATCTAGCATGCACATACTTTACAGAGAAGAAAAAGGAAAGGATTTCTAAAGTGGCCAGGCCAAAAAAGACTAAGAGGATTGGGGGGGTGCTGTATTCAAGAACAAAGAAAATTCTGGAAACCTCCTGAAAGGACCCTGCCTGCCTCTTCCTATTAAGCAATCAAGAGCTGACAGAGCGCCGGACACAGAGCCGCTGAGGAGTGTGGGAGGCCGAGGGCCACACAGGGGGCCACGCTCCTCTCCCCACAGCGTCCAGCCGTCCCCTTATCGCCAGCATGCAGGACGGAGCAGGGCCTCTGCCTGCGAGCAGGGGGGACTGTGGCGAGAAGTAAAAGGCGGCAGAACCCAATCCAAGAAGTAACTTCCCGACAGGCCGACAGCTGACATTCTGAAGTGAACACAGGATGTGCCAAGAAATTATCAGGCCTGGCTTTTCTCTCCCTGATAGATGACAAAGCAAAAAAGAAGAAGAAAAAGAAGAAGAGGAGGAGGAGGAGAAAGGAAAGAAAGAAAGAAGGAAAGAAAGAAAGAAAGAAAGAAAGAAAGAAAGAAAGAAAGAAGAAGGAAAGAAAGAAGGAAAGAAAGAAGGAAAGAAAGAAGGAAAGAAAGAAAGAAAGAAAGAAGGAAAGAAAGAAAGAAAGAAAGAAAGAAAGAAAGAAAGAAAGAAAGGGAGAGAGAAAGGGAATAAACAAACATAGCCACATACATCTCATAAATCACAACTTTTATTGGCTGCTTCACCACATAATAGTAACAGTCAAATTGAATAAAGACACCCTTCCGTAAAGTAACAGCTCAGACACCATCTCCCCCAGCCCAGGATGGAGGGAGGGAGGATTGAACTTTGAGACAGAAGGAAGTTTAGTAGAGATGGGCAGTGGCTTTCCTATTTTATTCTCAAACCATGGGAGAAGTGGGGTGACAGGGAAGTGAAGACACACAGGAGAAGTAACGCATGAGTGAGGGGGGCAGGATTTCGCAGTCAAGGGCATGGGGGTGGATATGTCCACTGAGCAGATCAAGAGTGAAGGAACCGCTCGGGATGGGTGTGCAGAAAGCAGGATGAAAAGTCTGTGGCTGAACCCCACTGGAGGAATGTCAGACTTTGGGCCAGCGGCTCATCACGGGGATGTTCAACCCATCATACAGGGTCACTCGCACAGGTAACATGGCGGCCCGTGTGGTGACAGGAGAATGCAGCTTCCTCTCATTTTATATTCCCACTTGCTGTGAGTCCACGGCACAGTCAGGGAGAGGGACATTCAGTGTGTGGCATGGCCACCCTTCCTCCCAGAAAGGCTGGCTCACTGTGGAACCTCCTCTCCAAATGCCCATTCTCAAAGCTTGACACACCGATACCCCTACGCCTGGGAGGCTAAGACTAAGAAAGGACCTAAATAAGGTATTCCTTTGACACCTCGGCCTGTGGGACACGATCAGTGACAGGCCAAGGGCTCTTTCTGCCGAGCGGGGCCCTTCTCTGTCCTACTCATCTGAAGAAATTAGCTTTGCAGGGTTTTTAAGTGATTTAATGAACGCATTTCTTTCCAAATTCTGCCATTTGCAGAATCCAGAGAACCAGAGGTATGGTAAGAAGATGAGTTTCAAGTCCTGCCAAGATGAAGGGCCTGATGCTTGAGCGCAGATCCTCCACACACGCAGGCTGCGCTGACCTGCACGGGCTCATGGGCCAGCCACCGCCCCAGAGCCCCTGCCCTTTCGCAGATACAGAATTCCAACTCAGGAGCCAGCCACGGTGACCCAACACTGGAGGGCCATGCAACAGACCAGGAGCATTTCTAAAGAGCAAACGCCATGGAGAACAGGACTCCCTGATTCAAATCAGAGTTAAAGATTGTCAGGCTAATTCCTGAGATGGGGCTTGGTCAATTGCTTCCTCTCTGACTCTATC
This sequence comes from Crocuta crocuta, assembly GCF_008692635.1. Taxonomy (NCBI): domain Eukaryota; kingdom Metazoa; phylum Chordata; class Mammalia; order Carnivora; family Hyaenidae; genus Crocuta; species Crocuta crocuta. The sequence goes on from NW_027529669.1 coordinate 661,190, forward strand.
CCAAGCACCTTCAGGAAGGCACTTACGGGTCAAAACGATACCTAAAGTGACCCCATGCCCCTACTCTCCCTCGGGAGAGAGGAAGGGGAGTTGGGGGGAAGGCAGACCCTCATTCACATGTAGGTGTTAGCAGCAAACATGCCATAAGGCAAAAGGCAAAAATTCTCGACTGGGGTAAGATGAGAAGCCACCATTTGCCTAAAAGGTCAGGACACCATTTCTGAAATGTTAATGTTCATCAGCTGCTTATCAACGGACCACTCTTCAAGGGGGTTAGAAAGACAAAGATGGGCCTCGGTGTTCTGCTTTCTGTGGCGTAAAACTTAAGTGGAGTGAAAAATCACAAACTAAAATCTAGACCATGGGTGAATTCACAGGATGGAGGCTTCTTCATCTCCGCAACACAGGGTCACAGAGAGGTCAAGAGCTCAGATGCCCATTCTTGATGCATTTGACTGTGTGTATCGTTCAGTGACTCCCTACCTAGGGGAAGGGATCTGAGCACTGGCTGGTGGAAAAAGTGATATTCTGCAGTTGGGTGGCAACCGACAGAGCCAACTCATCATTTCAGAACGCGATGTTGCGCTGAACAGAAGCAAGAGGAAAGCCTTATTGACAAACAAGTCTAAGAGGGCTCTTGCACGACCCAGAGGACACAGCAGTGAACTGGGTCCAGGCCTGGATTTGGCTCCCAACTCCGCCGCCTGCTGGCTCTTTGACCCTGAGCTCAGTTTCCCCATCTATGAAATGGAATAATGTTTCTGATATTTACAGGCTCAAATCAGATTACGTGTAAACGTGTTTTGTCCACCTGAAAACACAGTGGACGTTATCAGTCCTGTGGACTCACCAAGTGACTCACCCAGCGCTCTACACAAACATGTGATTTCTCTATCTCAGACATCCTCTAACTAGGCCTGAGGGGGGAATGGGAAGAAAGACTCTAATCCCACACGGGTGTCAATGGCCAACCACCAAAAGAGAAATCATCTCTCGGGAAGATAAGGAAACCACGCATCGCCTGATGAAAGCAGGCAGGTGAGGGCAAGCTTCAAGGCAGGTCAGCCTGGCTCTGCCTGCATTCTTGGGCAGCAGGGGAGGAATCAGCAAACGGGGCTCAGTGTGTCCCTGCTGTGGACACAGACGGCCTTCAGCTCTAAGGGCCACCTGTGCAGAAGGGAGAAGGAAGGAGGAAGGGGGGGCGTGGCCACCCTCACCTCTAAATTCACCCCCATTTGATCCCTACACCAGCTCCCCGTTCCCGCCAAGCTGCTGTATTCAGGTGTCCCCAAGTGCACTTTCTCGGAGTGGCCTCGGTGACCTTGTCCTTGCTCAAAAGCACTGCCTTCACCCTCACGGAAGTCTCATGCAGGAGCATGGGATAATGTCCCACCAACATACCTCCATCATCACCAGTATGGCTGGCTCATGGCTGTGTGTCAGGCACTGTCAGAAGCACCTGACCACAGTGCATATCTAACTCCCACCGCAACCCTGCAAGGTGGGAACTGTCACTACCTCCCCTTGATGGATGAAAGAAACTGAGGCACAGAGTAAAGGGCAGAACTAGAATATGAGTCCCAGCAACGTGCTTCTGCAGTCGACACCCTTCACCCATTAGTCTACACTACCTCTCTGGAACACTGTCAGCAGTGTGTCCTGTCTTCCCTGCCAAGAATGCAATGACTGGGTGCCATTTTTTATCAAGCACATTACAAATTCTGGAAAGACAGAGAAAGAGGAAGGACGGGAAAGGAATGGAATGAGGGATGCAGGAAAGACGAGGAAAGGCAGAGCAGAAAGGGGAGGAGCCAGCAGAGGGAAGGGGTATCATGTCCAGCTGTGGGTCCCAGAGTCAAGAATCCAGAGCTGGATTCCTGTTGAGACTGGTGCCAAGAGTAGTTGAGAGTCCCAGCCCTTCCCCGAGGCAGAGGAGGCTATAAAGTCAGAGAAGCAAGAACAGTAAGCAGTGGGACTGAGGGAGCCTGTGACACCCTCCCCTTTCCCCACAGCCCAGCTCTGGGCTAAGCTTTTTATGGGCATTATTCCATGTAATTCTCCCAGGGATTCAATGAACTAAGGTTCCTCATCATCCCCATTTTACAGCTGAGGACACTGAGGTTTCCAGATGTTAAATCATATGCCCAAAGCCCAATGCCTAACGGAGCTGAAAACCACCCAGCCCTGTCCAAAAATCGCATTGACATGCAAGCTGCCCAACTGCAAGCTGCCTGCTGTCCGCCAGCCCCACATATGGATGAACACAGCACAGAACGACTCTAACACCAAGCCATCCATCCTTAGAAGACACTGAGCAAGGAGCGCCTGGGTGGCTTAGTCAGTTAAGCGTCCAACTTTCGCTTAGGCCATGATCTCGCAGTTCGTGGGTTCGAGCCCTGCATCGGGCTCTGTGCTGACTGCCAGCTCAGAGCCTGGAGCCTGTTTCAGTCTGTGACTCCCTCTCTCTCTGACCCTCCCCTGCTCACACTCTCTCTCTCTCTCTCTTTCTCCTAGAAATAAATAAAACATAAAAAAAAAATTAAAAAAAAAAAAAAGAAGACACTGAGCAAGGACAGCCTGTGCACAGGAAGCTGAGGAATCCAAGGAGAAAACTGAAGACAACAAGGTGCCCGTGTGACACTCCTGATGAGGAAGAGACCTGTCTGGAAGATGTCACTCAAGGTCAGCAGAGATTTCCACTGCAAGCCCAGGAAGGGCCACCTGAAAAGAGCTTACCCACCTGCATCGAAAAGGAAGGTCCTCTGGAGACAGAATCAAATTCTTCCTCGGTCTCCTCTCCCTGCTCCTTGCTCTACACCGCCAAGCAGCATGTTCAGAAAGAGTTGCTGACCCACCTGACCAGCTCAAGGCCTGAGCAAGTTGCCAATCATTGGCTGCCAGGGACTTAAATCTGCTGATGGCTACAGTGCATGTCATTACTCGCTGAATTTTGACCCTCTATCCATTACTCCCTTCCTTCCTCTCCCATGAGTCCCATTTTCAATGTCATCATGCTGGTGTTCGGGGCTATAAACACTAGGCACTCGGCAGCCACACCAGAAGTGGACAATGGCCAAGAATAGCAAAGAATGATGTCCCATCTGCATGAGGGATTCCCAGGAGTGACTCGAAGTCCCAGCAGAGATACGGAAGACATGGAAACCAAGATGGCCATTCCAGTAGCGTGTAGGGCCTTTGTTCTGTTTGCCATCTTGCCTAAGGCACTTCCCAAATGTCAACAGTGTGTACAATAACTGTTAAGTGGTTTCCTTGATAGATCAGAGACAAAGATCTTTCTAAATTTTGGATTTTGAGAGGGAATGCAGGGTTTCCTCAATAGGACGAAAGAAATCTCAGAAAAAGTTCAGGAAAAAAAATTTTTAGTAAGTTAAACGTTTTGTGACAACTATTACAAAACAAGTTCAAGAGCTGGATCTGGGCCTGAGTGGGCTGTCAGGTCAAGTCCTAAATTACCACAGACCACTCATGCCTATTGTTGCAAAAATGCAACAGAACTTCAAATGACATACCCTAAAACAATACAAGGTAGTACTGCCCATCCCATGACAATGTGTCTGTACACGGTAGTTCCTTTCTTTTTTTAAATCTTTTATATTTTGTACAATCCTCTATTTTTTTTTTGTTTGTTCCTACTCTGCTAGTCTACCTTCCATGACTATAACACAGAACTTAAGTGCATCTGATCTGTTTACAAAACTGATGAGGACTCGTGGTAAACTGATGTCCGTCATCCATTCCAGCATCCTCCCACAAGTCTTTCTGCTCTGCAAGAACTGAGAAACCGAGGAGCATTTCAGACTCTCTTGCAGCTAGATGGAAAAGGTAAGTGTGGACTCTGAGCTTCATTCAGTTCCTTACTCCGGCAGTACATCCAGGGAAGTGTTCGGCCCTCTTGCAACACCATCCTGGGTGTGGGCTGACTCTTCTCGGAGAAACTATTTTGCTGGAGGAGACTGAGGCAAGGCAGCAGCCAGCACAGTGCTTCTCACAAAGGCAGGGTGGCTACGGTTCCGAACCGCAAAGCTGCAGCATCACTTCGCAATTTGCCAAGTGGCTTTCAGGTGACAGAGGAGGGGGCAGCCACTCGGAGACCCAGATCTGCTGCGCGGCTCCAAGACTTGTTTCCCAAAAGTGCAACCCAGAGGTTTTTCTCGATCACCTGATGGTTTCTGCAACCAGTTTAATGCCCTCTCACGAGTTCCTTTCTGCTGAAACTAGAGAGGAGTGGATTCAACTCTCTGTAACTGAAACCGGACCCAAACTTGGCCTTTGTTCTTGTTTTTAAATGTAGATCAGTATCTTCATTGAAAAAGAAGGCAGGCAGGCACAGGGGCGCCTGGGTGGCTGAGTCGTTTAAGTGTCTGACTCTTGGTTTTGGCTCAGGTCATGATCTCACAGTTTGTGAGTTCGAGCCCCAATTAGGCTCTGTGCTGACATCGCAAGGCCTGCTTGGGATTCTCTTTCTCTCCTTCTCTCTCTGCCCCTCCCTTGCTCGCTTGCTATCTCTCTCTCTCTCTCAAAGTAAATAAATTAAGAAAGAAAGGCACAAACCAGAACCCTGAAATTTCAGTAATGTTTCTAACTGGCTGGGTGACATGAGACAAGGTACTTACTAATGGTTCCTGGGCCTCAGTTTTCTCACCCAGAAAATAAGAGGGTGAAACCAATGATCCCCAAGGTCCCTATCGTGCCTAGCCTTGAGAGGTTCTAAATTCAGATGTCCTTTACTTCCCTAATCTGAATTTACTTTTGCAATCAGTAAGATCAGTGCCCCTCAAATAGGGGGGAGAAACGTCCTCATTCTTTTTTTTTTTTTTTAATATTTTTTATTTATTTCTAGGAGAGAGAGAGAGAGACAGCGTGAGCAGGGGAGGGTCAGAGAGAGAGGGAGTCACAGACTGAAACAGGCTCCAGGCTCTGAGCTGGCAGTCAGCACAGAGCCCGACGCGGGGCTCGAACCCACGAACCACGAGAACATGACCCAAGCGAAAGTCGGACACTTAACCGACTAAGCCACCTGGGCGCCCCAGAAACGTCCTCATTCTTAACATGGGACACCAGGAATCCGGGCCAAGAAACTCTGCTTCCACCTGGGGCTGAACATTTCCTTTGAAAAACAGTCTACAGTGGGGGAGGGGCATGGGGAGGGTGAAGAATACTTTACAGTTTCTTCTGGAAAGGGAAGTGGTAGTATTGTTTTCTGTATTGTTTATATTTTCAAAACAGAAAGTTCTCCTTGATTCTTTGTATAATTAAATACACAGAAAACAAGCAACCTTGCTTTTTTTTTTTTCTTCTTAATTCTTTTCTCAGAGAGAGAGAGACAGCATGAGCAGGGGAGGGTCAGAGAGAGAGGGAGACACAGAATCCGAAACAGGCTCCAGGCTCTGAGATGACTGTCAGCACAGAGCCCGACGCGGGGCTCGAACCCACGAACCACGAGATCATGACCTGAGCCAAAGTTGGAAGCTTAACCGACTGAGCCACCCAGGTTCCCCAAGCAACCTTGCTTTCAAATTTCTTTTTATCTGGGGCACCTAGGTGGCTCAGTGGGTCCGACTTCAGCTCAAGTCATGATCTCACAGCTGATGAGTCTGAGCCCTGCACTGGGCTCACTGTGGTCAGCGCAGAGCCCGTTTCAGATCCTCTGCTCCACCCACCCACTGCCCCTTCTCCACGTGCATTCTCTCTCTATTTATCTGTACGTGCCATTCCCATCCCACCCACGCCCAAAAAACCACAGATCCATACATTGACCATGATTATCTCTGTGCGGTGAGATTTGACAGACATTTATTTTCATCTATATACTTTTGGACATCTTCCAAATTAGTCACATTTATTAACCCAGCGAGTCAAAAGGACAGTGAGGAGCCCCTGGCCTCTGTGCAGGTGGCTTCATGGAATGGTTACACCCAAAGTTCTGATTCAGAGGAAAGCTATTTCCATCCTCAAACTTGGATAAATGTTAACCAAGGAAGACAGACAGGTGGGCTGGTCAGCCTGCTCGAAGATAAGCAGGTAGGTAAACAAATAAACTCTACGGAGACAGATGTACCAAACTGCACTGAAGAAGGGGGAAACTTAAAGAATAAATACAGTGTAGGTCGAGCAGAGAAACACCGGTCTTTTCAAAATTAAGTCTTACGAGGCAGCAGAAATAAGATGTTTACCATAAACGTGCATCTATTTTTATAAAAACTAGTTAATTTTTTTAAACTAATTTCTCAAGCTTCTGGCATGGGTATAAAGTAGTACCATCCTCCTTCTGGAGTCAATTAAGATAAAAATATATTTTATAAGAAGATTATAAATATGCAAGTACATATAATACATTATGTATATTTTTAAAATATACATCATGTATATTTTAATGCATTATGCATGTCTATTTTTTCAAGATACATATATACATAAATTCTCCTTTGAAATATCGATAGCCTTGAAACCAAAAATTCTGCTTCTAGGTATATGTTGTAAAAAGGCAATCAGAGATATTGATAAGGCCTCATGACGAGCATGTTCACCAGTATTATTTGTAATTATAATAAATCATTAACAAGCTAGTCAACAATAGGCTTTGGTAAAATATAAACTTGTAAGTCATAATACAATGCAGACAATAAAAACCATACCATAAAAAATAATTAATTATAAGGGGAAAGTTTTCAGGATATAGATGTAAAATGAGGTTGGTAAATAACTTATGTGTGTATAAAGCTTCTATTTTTTGCCGTGAAACAAGGATGGGAGAAAACACACCAAAATGTTAACAACGGTCATCTCTAAAGGGTAGAGTCAAGGAGAGTTTTGCTTAATTCTTGTGGTTTCCCACAATCTCCCCAAGATTTTGTCACTGGAGTAGAGCAGAAGCTGTAATAAATGTTCTAAATCAACAAAGTACCCAGCTTTCCTTTCTGTAAAAGCCCAAGTTGGAATGAAAAGCGTCTTCTTATCACAGACCAATCTCGTAATTTTACCCCATCAACTGTCTGAATGCAACAAACATCACGCATTTGCCGTGTTTGTGGCTGGTGTAGTGTTTTACGTGGTTTTTAAATTAATTAATTTGAGTCGCAAGCATTTGAAATGAGACTATTTTATGGGGCTGAAATTTACATTTATCTCCCTTTTTAAAGCCCATTTAGCAAATTAACAAGAAAACAGCAACACTCAGGGAAGTTACTGCACCCAACCACACGTGTCCTGTAAGGGACAGTAACTACGAGATTCTCATGAGGGTCAAATGAGATTGTCTTATAAAGAACTCTGGGGGAAAAAACACACTTAAATAAGTAGTAGTGAAGTACTATCACTATCCTTAGAGTCCAGCTGCTTCATGACTTTAACTCGTTGCAAAGCGAGGGAAAACTCCCCATGATGGTGGCATCCTGCATGGCTCTGGGTAAACACCCCTAATTGTCCCCATGTGATCTGTCACCCCAGATAGGTTAGAAATACAGCTCCCACAAGAAAAATCAATGCAGCTAGTTGCTGATGAGTTTTATCTATAATCAAAGCAAGTCCAGCAGGGTCTCTACTTAAAACAAAACCTTAACAGAAACATCCTGTGGTCAATTAGGCATCAATGAACACCCCAGAGGTCTCAGTACTGAGCCGACTGTCTTATGGCTAATTTCCAACGACACATGTCCCAAGATCTTGGTCTCTCTGGGCAGAAAGGGATATCAAAGAGCAACAGAGGAGACAGGTGGAAGGAACATCACGGGGCAAACGCTGGAAGCCAAAAGGACTTTTAAAGGGGCCCTTCCTCCCACTGGGGCTCCATTTTATTACAAAACAGAATGGCATTTCTTCCATTTGGAAAGAGGTATGTCATCCAACTCCTTCCTGATTCAAACTGTCCTTTCCCACAACCTATCTGAATTTGTGAGGTCTGTCTAAACGCTTAAGATGGTTCGATTAAGAACAAAAACAGCAGCAACAATAACAAGACCTTGGGCGCCAGGCAGGCCTGAGCAAGAATGGCCCACGAATTCCCCTTCTTTGAGGGCGGCTTTCACAGCTACCCAAACCGATGGCTTGAAATTAACTTGCTCAGTTAATAATTCAAACCCATTGGCGGGGCAAGTTTTAACATTTCAATGCTGGTTTACAATTAACCCAGCAACAGTGTTTTAAGATGTTTGATTTTTAATTAGTCTATTGATTTACCAGTCTGGTTAAGGATACTTTATTCCTGTGCCCTTTATTCTGTCTTCCAGCTATTCTGTCTTCTGACTGTGGTGGTCATCACTCTGCCTGTTTTCTCCTCTGACCGGCTCCAGGCTACAGCCCCCTCCCTCCCCTCGCCAGGGGCACAGGAGATAATAACCAGAATATAAGGCATAAAGCCTAAATGCCTGGATCCTCTGTGGCCTTGGACAAATTCAGGTAACCTGCCTGCACCTCTGTTTCCTCACCTATAAGATGGAAGCATATGATGGTAAAATTAAATGGCCACAGGAACAGTGCGACCATTTAATGAGATGACACCAAAAAAACCCCTCAGATGAGCGCCTGACACAGAGTAGGCACCGGGAGCCCTGGTCTCCTCTTTTCCCTTCTTCGGTGGCTCAGAGCCATCTACTTTGTTCCTCTGAACATTTCAGTATCTTCTTTTGCAAAGCCCGGAGAGCTGAGAAGGCGGTATGCCCCATGGAATACTTTCTAAGAACAAAACCAGAATGAATTATTCATCAACAAACAGGAGGGGTCCCTCTCACTGGCAGGTTTAGGCATGTCTGTTAAATACAGTCTGTCCAACATGCTTTATTCCCAGGGGAACAGACAGGCTCAGAGACGTCAAAGCCTTCTCAAGGTCACACCGCTCAGCACCAAGAGGTAGACGGATCTCACAACATGTGGTCCCTGAACTACAACAAATGGTCCCTCTCATTACACTTTGTTCTCCTCTGTTGCCCTCAACGTTGGCTGATAGGTGAGGTGAGGAGGGAATGCGTGTTATCGGGTGACGCCTGCCGCCGTTCTGTGACAGAGCCAACGATGTGGTGTGTCCTAGGCTTGTGTGCACTGTGATGTCACTCTCCACAAAATGACTAAAAACGGCACAAAGAGCTCCTGGCCATTCCCACCACCAGAAGCTAAAAGTGCCGCCATCAACATACCCAAAGCAGGCCTGAGAACGAGCTCCGTCAGGATTTGCATGAGCTCACTGAGTGATTCTGAGATGCAACCTTGGAAATCACGAGTAGAAAAAAACCCCACGGTGAGGTCAGTATGGAACTGCTTCTGCCCCCAAAGACTGGTGAGTAAACGCCAACACACTTTGCTGTTTTCTACCCCCGTTCCTTCAGACATGCTGTTCCTTCTTTGTAGAGCGCTTTTCCCTGCCTTGTCCCTCTGGGAAACTCCTAATAATGCTTCAAATACCCCAGTAACTCCTCTTCAAAGCCTTCCCTGACCACCCCTTCCTTGGCTCACCTACCAGAATCTATCACCTACTCAATACCTGTGCTACCTCAGTACCTAGTACACAACTTCAACTTGTCACCTACCTGCCTACATCCAACTGTGTGGTTCTCAAACTTTGGGGGATCATGACCCCTTTACACTCTTAAAAATCAACGGCCACCCAAGAGTTTTTGTTCACAGGTCACCGCTTGCTATATTAGAAATTAAAACGGAGACATTTTTCAACAGGACTATACTCCTCCCAGTAGCCATCAGAAAAAACAATGACATCAGCACGGGCCTCCGGAAAATTCCACTGTACATTCATGAAAGGATGAGAGTAAAATAGGCAAACAAAGTCTCGGAGTTATTATGGAAAAAACAAGTTTTGCCACCACAGAATCCATTGCAGTGGTCTCAGCGATGCCCAGGTGTCCCTGAATCACCATTTGAGAGCACCCTTCTGGTTCATTCATTTGCACGTCTGTGTTTTCTGTATTTTGGGAGCAGCACAAGGGCCAGGTCTGTAGCTTCCGTCTTTTCTGTGTTCACCTTGCCTGCCCTCCCTCAACCTTATCAGCGGCCCAGGCACCCCACAAAACCAACTGCGGCTCCCCCTCATTGGAGGAGAACTTGCTGGACATTCCTATCTCCCACCAAGACTCCGCAAGGCTGGAAGGAAAGTTGGGGCGGGGGCACGAGCACGGGCGCCTTGGTGCACTGGCCTATGCTACAGTGACCCCAACCCACTCCCAGACGGATGCCTCTCTCTGCACATAAGCACATGGGGAGATGGGCGCTCCTGGCACTCATTTATAAAAGGCCATTCCCTGGGGAACTCAGGGATCTAAAATCTTCTGATCTGCTTTCCACAGATCCCCTTAACAAGCCTCCGGGGAAGGACCCAGGAGCCAGGTCTCTTGGTTCCCAGGTTACAGGCAGTGCTGAGGAAAGGGGCCGCTGTGGGCCCAGTGGGGAGGCCCCAGAAACAGAGGCCTCTCTGAGGCCCGCGACTCCCTGAAATCCCCAGCCAGGGAGATGCCATCATGGTGACCGGTCTTTCTTGCAATGCCTCCATCTCTGTACCATCCGGTCTCCCTCTTCCAGCCACACCCCCACCTCCACCTATTACACACACAGAGTATTTTCCACCAGCCGCCGGTCTCTCTCCACAAAGAACTTAAAAAAAAAAATCACAATTCAGGAAAACACACCCACGCATCTTGCTCACCGAGCGTAAAGCCATCCCCACGGCGTGGCTTCGCCTCTGCTCTAGGACTGGTGGTGGTGGAGAAGGCAATGCCTTTTCAACACCAAAATGCTGCCTCATCCCTACCCTACACCAAGGCCCCTACCTGGGCGCACGTTTGCAAGTCTAATGTTGATATCACTATTTGAATACGCGTCCAAGCTTGGAAAACAAGCCAATAGCTCAGAGGATCCAAGGCAAACTCAATCTGACAACCACAGTCCTGATGGCTGCCAAGTCTGATTGACTAGCTGGATATATTTAGATACGGGGGAAGCGGGGGAGAAAGCAGGGTCGTGCCACTGAACTCGAGAATACTGTGTTGGTAACGACAGGCTAGCAAATAAGCGGCCAACAGCCATTCAGCCGCATCAGCTGGCATCCCAGGCACAGAGCCCGCACCTCTACAAACTACATAGAATTTCAAAAGCCACACGCGCTACGGCCAAAAAAAAAGGTAATTAGAAAGGGTTCTGCCACGGCGTTCCCCACAATTATTCTTTAGAAATCAACAAATAAGTAAATCTATCTGCTCCTTTGCTTCCCCCCATACACACACACACACATCCCACCCCCACCCCCCTTCTCTGCTGTCCCCTCCTAGGACAAACCAAGTATCAGGCAACGTTGCTTAGTTAAAAGCCCTGGACCCGGTGCTTCTAGGTTTGCAAAGGTTCTGATTTAAATACGACCCCTCTCAACCACTAACTACTACATCTGTGGACATAAAAGTGAGGGGTTTCTCTTATTTCTCCTTTCTTTCGAGGGATGGAAGCACATAGAGTGGGGGTGGTTAGGGCTATGAATTAGAGCCCACCTCACCACGTGGTCCACACACCTCATCCCTTTGGGGGAGTCAGATTTCAGCACGAAGACCAGACCTACCAGAGGCTGTGGAGTCAGGCAAACACACTGGCACCCCATTAGCCTCAGTTTCCCAACTACAGGGTCAGGAGGGGAGGATCCATTCATTCATCCATTCACTCAACATTTATTGAACTCTGTGATGTGCTAGGCAGTAGAAAAGATACTGAGATACAGCCACAGATCAAATGAAGAGTTAGATAAGATATAAAAAAGAACAAAGCTCTGGACGACACCAGGAATACAGCAAGTGCCCAGTATAGGGAGCTGCCTGGAGCCCCGACACCCTCCCCCATCCCTCACTCACTTTCTTCCCTCGCACAGCTGCTTTCGGCTCTTCTAGCACACCGAGCTTTTGAGCTGGCTCTTCCCCCCTCTGCCTGACTCCTTCCACCCTTTCTGACCTAAGTCCATTTATGCATAACGTCACTCCTGGATGCCTCCCAACAGATGCCCTTGTACTATGCTCTCAAGTCACCCTCCACTCTTCCTCCATGGAACTGAGATCAAAGTTGCACTGACGCATCTATCTGTGAGATCCGTCCAGTGTCCATCCCCCCAAACACTTCCTGTAGGTTTCATACAGGTGTCTTCCTTCACCACTGAACTTCCCCGTAGCATCTACAAAAGAAACAGTAGGCACCTGATTCATATCAGTTGGTGGAATGAATGAATAAATGAATGAATGAACCACTCAATGGAGTGGCCTCCCGTCCATCTCTATAAACACAATTTCATGGAACCAACCCCAAGGCATGTAAACCCTCAGCGTCTCCATTTTCTCGCCTGCAAAATGAAGTTCTGGTAAACATTCAAGACCTCCAGATTTTTTAAAAATTAAGTCTCAGCACAGGATACATTTCTCCGCACAGGGCTGGGTCTTTAGAGACAGCAAATATTTTCTTATGGAATAAAAATAAGTTGGGTGTCTGCTGTTAACAGACAGGAAGTGCCACGGGTCTTAAAAACAGGTTCTTTTTTTTTTTTTTTTTTTTTTGGTAAGGAATAAATAAATTGAGACTTCTGTTTTGGGCAAAATCCTGTGCTACAAAGGATAAAAGCTAGTGCTATACTAAAAAGGAAAAAGGAAAGGGAAAAAAGAAAAAAAACAGTCCATCTCTGAGCAACACATCCGGGTTAGTGGAGCAGAAAGGACACAGAGGCCCAAAGAAATCCTAGAGATTCTGCTTTTAGGACCAGACTCAATCCCCAATGAGGCTTGGGGACCACAACGAAAGGAGCCGGAGACCTTTTACACCAAATCGTCAAGACCCAATCCTACAGCTGTTTGGGGGCATGATGTGGCTTTATTCCCCTCGCAGGGGTGAGGCAGGGACGGTTATTGTATGGGTGGAAAACGGGCTTAAATGCAAGCCCATTAGAGAAGGAGAGCCTTAATTTATCAATTAGACGCCATCTGTGGATTGTGTTCCTTGAAATAATTGTTGAATCTGACAATGCACTGCAGCTTTACAAAGTTTCTGCCATCCTTGATGCCGTTTAATTAAATTTCTGCACTTAACTTTGATTGCGCGGAAAGCGCTGATGCCTTCCACAGATTGAGTCCCCGGCCACCTGCTGTGACAGAGAAAGGGGGAAATATGTATTTTCTTTTATTTTCAGCCTCGCCTTTTCTCGGTCTTCACCCAAAGGGAATCCAGTCTCCCGCTGCACGGAAGGGAACTGTCTCCAAACCCAGCAAGCAGAGCCTCGGGCCCCTCGCCACCTACAAGAGGGCTTTCTGCTCTTTTCCTGTGTCTCACGGACAGAGCTAACAAAACACGATCCCAGACGGTTACCAAATGCAGAGGCAGCTTAAAATAGAACACAATAATTATCACAGAGAGCCACCAAGAACACGGGCTTCAGGTGGAAACTGCTGCCGTTCCATGCTCGCCGCCTGGAAGGAAAATGCAGGTGGGCACAGGGATGGACCCCCACCCAGGGACCTGGGCTCCGCGCTATCTTGCTCATCTGGATAGAGGAGGCTGGGCAATGCCATCTCTTCAAAGGAGGGCAATTTCTCACCTGTCTGGTTTCAGAGAGATGACAGCCCCTGACCACAAAGGGCTTCTGATCGGCCTTCATTTATTTCCGGGGGTGTGTGTGTGTGTGTGTGTGTGTGTGTGTGTGTGTGTGTTAAAATACGGGTAACATAAAACCCTGACTCCTTCTGTCTCTGTGGATTTGACAACTCTAAGAACCTCACGTAAGAAGAATCATACAGGGGCGCCTGGGTTAGGAGTCCGACTACGGCTCAGGTCATGATCTCAACAGTTTGGGAGAGCGAGCCCCGCATCAGGCTCTGCGCTAACAGCATGGAGCCCACTTGGGATTCTATTCTCTCTCTCTCTCTCGCCCCTCCTCTGCTCATGCTGTCTCTCTCTCAAAAATAAACTTAAAAAAAATTATTTCTTATTTAAAAAAAGAAGAAGAGTCATCCAGTGTTTCTCCTTTTGTGCCTGGCTTACTTTTCTTCTCCTAATGTCCTCCAGGTTCGTCCCTACTGTAGCATGTGTCAGAATCTCCTCCCTGTTTAAGGCCAAATAATATTCCAATATATGTATGTACACATTTTGTTTATCCATTCATCTGTCAGTAGACATTTGGGCGGTTTCCACCTTCTGGCCATTTTGAATAATGCTGCTATGAACACTGGTGTATAAACATCAACTCAACTCCTTGCTTTCTGTTCTTTTGGGTATATAGCCAGATGTGGAATTTCTGGATCATATAGTAATTCTGTGTCTGATGTATTTTTTTTTGAGGATCTGACATACTGTTCTTTCCTGCAGCTGCACCATTTCAGAACCCCACCAGTAATACACAAGAGCTGCAAGCGACTTCATTTTCAAGTAGAAACTCTACAATTATAAATGCATGCACTATGTGCTGAACATTGCCCTCTCTCGATTTTTTCTTTTAATACAAATACTCTACGAGTGGTATTACATGAAGACGAACACGTGTGTGTGTGTGTGTGTGTGTGTGTTTCCCCCAAGGAGGAAATGTCAGAGGGGTGGCAGGTAAAGAAAGAAAAGAATGTGGGAAAGGCAGAGCTAACAGGTGTGAAAAATAAACTTGGCTCTTTCTATTTTCCTAGAACCGCATGGCTCCTCTAACTCAAAACCTCAAGTTCAAAAGATTTATGGACTACAACTTCAGAACTATAAAATAAAATTCTCAGGAAACACAGTCAATAGATCATTACAACAGCCACTTATGCAAGCCATAAACTCACGGGGCAAACAGAATTGGGTCACATATTAATTTTCCACAATGGGCAGGGTAGCCAGAGACAAGTTACTTCATCTCCCTTTTCAGATCAGTCAGGGAGCATTCGTCTCAAGAGAGCCCTAGAATCAGTCCTTGGTTCAGGGAATGAAGGCTGCCGTTCCCCCCAGTCAAACACAAAGTCCATACTTCCCATTAGAATAACCTATCGTACTGCCGTAAGGCAACAGTGACATTGAAATGGAGATGTACGTTTAATGTAAATGTCTGAGTCCAACTCTGCTTCTACGAACTGCAATTTATTGTCTACATTCCTTCTCTGACTGCTGAAAGCCAACCTCACTTTGTTCATAAAGACCTTGACCTGCCACACAGATGTGGGGCCCAGGCAGAGGTAAGGTTTGCTCAGTTTCAGAAGGGAAAGTCACGATCCCGGGTCACCAAGAGATACTCCCTTCTTAACAGCCAATTATCCCCAACACCAGAGAGAAATCCAGGCTTTTCAGGAGAGCTAAGATTTTATATATCTTCTTATTGGCAGCAAAGATCATCTGCGGACCATATAAGAAAACAGAATTTCATTGTTCCACCTTTGTGAGGCTGACCAAAGATACATATAAATAGACTGACATGGGGACAGGATCTTATGGTACGCCATGTGTTCCAAGTTTGGGTTCAGAAAGTTCATGAACTATTCACAACATACACCCCATTCAGTGCCACTGAGCTCCCTTCAGAAGGGAAGCAATATGGGAGATACTTCTGGACCCTCCCCCTCACAGACAGAATCAATATTCTATAGCAAATTTTATGGACAAGTTATAAACCATCAGAATTAAGCAGTTCACGCAGAAATCTGTATCTTCACCTTAACCGGGTGGCCCCTTCACACCCTGTAATTAGCCTCTGCAGAATGATGAAGTCCTGTGGAGGTATGAAGGGTCAATCATATCACCAAATGAAGAAAAGACAAGACACTCGTCTTGGACTCCGGTTCTGTCTTAAATTAACTTTTAATATGGAACAAAATGTTATATGCGCTCTTCCTATAGTCTAAGGTTTTTTTCTTCTGTGGAAGCAAGACATTTTAAAAATTGAAGAGATCTGAGAAACCAGAGACGATTACTCCACGGGCATAACGCTTTGTTGTAACACATTCCCTTCGTGAGTTCGCATAAACGTCCGGAAACAGCCCCCAGCTAAGCATCACCAGATTAAATGAGGTGGGGTCCCATAGCCCTCACAGGCAGGGGGAGTTTTGGGGGCAAGGGGCAGGAAAGGGGAGCTCAGAGCCGCTGCACAGGTATTCCACTCCCTGACTCCCAAAACACCTCTGTTCATAGTCACCCCAGGGAAGCCAAACCCAGCAGGTGAGAGCCCCTCACCTCCTGCGAGTGGCCTCTCCAAGAGAGGAGAGGCTCAGAGGTACGTTAAGGAAAGGCAAAACTGTAAAAGAGAGAAAGTTTCAACTGTGGCACCCCTGGGCTTCAATCCCTTGTGACGTGAGGCAGGGTATCAATCCCACTGACGTACGACATAAACGCATAAGCACTGGCATGTACTCGAAGCCCAGCTCCTTCCCTGAGCTCAGACGCCTCAGTGTATGGAAGACCCACGGCTGGCTCCATGTGGCCGCAGGCATCTGGTTTTTGAAGCCCCATCCTAACAAAACAAGGGGTCAACCTCTGGGGCCTCTTCACTTGTTTCAAGTATCCAGTTCTTCACCATGCATAAGGGCAAAGAACATTCTAGAAAACCATATCTATGCCACTTCTCTGGTGTTGAACCCTAGGACGCCCCAAGGGGACTTCCTATGCAATAAAACAGAGGGCCATGCTCCCTGAGTTGCTCAAACGAAGTTTCCCAAACACCCTAAGTCACAAAAGTGCTGTGTGACACCTCATGGGCTAGGGAGCTAAGCAGAGGGGCCGACAGGCCAAGACAACGACCAGAAGAAAGAAATAAGGGGACTGAAAGCTATCCTCACTGCAGAAGAGAACACAGTAGGTCAACCAGAGAGGAAATGGTGGCAGTAGTCCCCACGGGGACTTCTGTCAACAACAGGGATTTCCCAGAGGTGGGGCCCAGTGGCCTGGGGACTACTAGCCGACCACAGAGGGCAGTTACAATTCCCCCGCCCACCTGCCATCAATGGGCCTGCCACTGTCAGCTGTTCCTGATGGCTCCACTCACAGTACCTTAGGGTATTCTGAGAGGTCCATTTCACAGATGAAGAAACTGAGGCTCAGGCAGGTAAGCAGAAGCTGGTGGTAGTAGCTGGACTGGGAACCCTGGCTCTTTCTGACTTCAAGGTCCACCTTTTTTTTTTTTTTTAATGTTTATTTTTGAGAGAGAGAGAAACAGAGTTTGAGTACGGGAGGGGCAGAGAGGGAGGGAGACACAGAAAATGAAGCAGGTTCCAGGCTCTGAGCTGTCAGCACGGAGCCCAAAGCTGGGCTCAAACTCACCAACTGTGAGATCACGAGCTGAGCCAAAGTCGGATGCTCAACCAAGCTCCCCAGGTGCCCCTGGTCCATGCTTTCAATTATCAACCCATTTTCTCTCCCTCACACCTAGATTCACAATAACATTGACAAACACGAACACAACATAGATTTGCCACAGTGGGGGCCTGCACAGCTTGTTACCCACAGGCTCTCAGCAGAGATTCTCCCCACCTCTCACCATAAGCAGCGGGATCTCAGGGGTTCCGGCACCTGGCAGGAGCAGCTGTTAACCTATCTGAAGAGCAGGGCCCAGCACTGAGGGACTTTTGGGGGTGAACACAGGTACCCTCCATAAAACCCCATTTCAAAGTATCAGGAACATCCCTCAAAGGAACCCCGTAGCATATCACCTTTGAATTTACCTACACTTTTAACATGTCGTCACTTCAGGTGCGATAACTGCTACACAGTCATTAGAAGTGCCAAGAAAATCAGTACTTCCTTTATTTGCCCTAAAATTCTTTTCCTCAAGCCTCGTACTTCCTGTATTCACAGAATCACCGTACGACCTTTACGGCTCCAACTTCCCTGGGCCCATTCATTCACACACTGAGGGTTCAGACCTAATCAGTCTCCAAGGTCCCCTCCATACTTTATCAATCAGGATCACGAATCTCGTTTACCTTCTCATATACCGTATCAACCCAACCCAATCTCACCTTTCCAAAGGGTCTCTGTACTGAAATGATGCCTCTCCAGTGTGACCACTAACCCATAAAACACCTTCATGTGAATTAGAAAAAGATGCTACTATGGACACTGCCCTGCCTCAGAGCAAACCTGGCTTTCAGCCCACAGTCAATCAGAAGCCTTGTTCAGTGGACCACCTGAACAACCACGTATGGCAGCCTTGCACCTTTTCATTTAAGATTACTGGTGCCTTACTACTCAGTTCTGCCACCAGTAACAACAAAAGTAGCAACTAATATTCACTGACGGTCTTTTACGCACCAAGCACTGTGAAAACTTTGGCTTTAAGTGCTACTGAACAGGCATAAAAAGTATTAACAGTATGCGTGTACAATCACACCATACAGACAGCACAATCAACGCCCACGTGCCTATTGGCCAGTTTAAGAAACAAAAAAATATTAACTTTGCCTTTTCCTAAACCTCATCCCCTTCCCTCCTTCTTCAGAAGCAACCATTATCCTGAATTGTGTGTGCACCACTCTCCCACATTTCCTTATAGTTTTGCCACTGTTTGTTCACATATTTTTGAACATACATAACAGGAATCACAGGTTAAGTATTCTTCCGTGTTTGCTTGTCTCTTTCAATACACATCTGTAAATCGTCAAGTGTTGTAAAAGGCGACCGCAATAATAAGGCAAGGGCCGTGTACTGTAGGGGACTCACAACAGTGGTAACACAGATACCAACAGCCGCCTTCTGCAGATGAGGAAGCTGAAGCCTCGAGTGGTCACATGACTTGCCCAAGGCCACAAAGATGGTTAGTGGTGCAGCTGGGATTCAAAGTCAGTGATGCAAAACAAAAATCCTAATAATGGAATTCAAATTCAGGAATGCAAAATTTAAAAAAAACAAACAGTAATAATAATAATGCAACCAGGATTAACCAGGCAGTGAGGCTAAAGGAAGAGGCAGACACAACCCTGCCCTCACGGCACTTACAGTCAGGCCTGCCTCTCTACAGAGTTCTGTCTGGATGCAGACCCCTGGTTCTTTACTAGGTGATGCTAACTCCCTACCCATTTGAGAAAGTCTGATTGGAACCGCACCTAAGGATTCTGCAGCAGAAACACCTTCGTTCGTCAGGGTAGACCACTTCTAAATTATAAAAGTGATTCTCACCATCACATTCTTATTCCAACACTCCAAAAAAAAAAAAATCAGAAAAACAAACACCCACATACAGAGAATAGCTCTAAATTTCCAAGAAAAGGCAGACTGTGGCTGATGAAGCTCCAACTACAGATTTCAGTCATTAAACGTGGTACCTGGCAAACACTTAACCTTAGACATCTCTGTAGTCTGCAGAAAAGCCAACTTCAGCCCCTGACGGGCACCAGCCTAAAGGAAAATGCCCAAAGGAGTCATTTTGGTTTTATAGGTACAAAATGCTGTCCAGAAAAGGGAGAGAGAGAGAGAGAAGGAAAACCCCACAAAGGCTTTCCCTCTTTCTTCCTTTGCCCTCGATTTCTTACTGATGCTTTTCTGCAGGTGCAAACAGTTGCCAAGGTCTGTCACTGGGAGCCTTGTGACTGCCCTTGAAACCAAACCCGCCAAGTTGTGGGTCCCCCCCGGAACAGCAGCCCCCATGAGCTACCTCCTGTGAGGTACCCAGAAACGCCATTCAACAAAGAGACAAGAAAACACCCGTGTGACCTGCTGAGGCCGGACAGGGGATGGGCACAGTCAGGAACCCTGGCTGAGTTACCATGCCAGCCAAGGTGAAAGGTAAAAAAGCCAAACCACAGATTCGGACATGAGAAAGAGCAAAGTGCCTCTGGCTCATCAAAACAAATAAATAAATTTTTTAAAGGTTAATTTATTCATCCGGACAGCAAGCATTTCTGCATGAGCATTTTCTCTCCTGAGTCACTGATCTCATCTTTGTGAACGAGAGAGCACAACCCTCCCACTGGGGCACGGCAGACACACACAGGAGCCCCCTCAACTGGAAACTCCAGTCCAGCAGGTCGTGACTTCACCTCTGAGCGAACAGGAGGCAGCCACAAAGGGCTGGAAAGGGAGCTGGTGGCGCAGCTCCCGCTGGCGTCATCGTTAATAAGTAAGCGGCAGCGGCCTGTGCAAAGCCCTCCTCGCCCTGGCAAGCACGCTGGCGGGGCCGAGCGGGGCGCAGCCCACCGGTGCCAAGGGAGCGCACGATGCGGGGCTGGGTGGAGCGCCTCGGGGCCCCGCTGAGCTGCCCAAGCGACATGGGGCCACCGAGGCCGGCCCCACAGCCCAGCATCCTTCACGGGCCCCCGCCCTGCCACCCACCTCCCGTTGCTTTCCCACCAGTCGCAGACGCCCGACTCTGGTGGCTTTGGAGGCTCCTGGAGCTCAAGGCCATCTAGAAGCTGTCACTCGGGACACCAGAACTCCAGAACCCTAAAGAGGCCGGAGCAGTGCCCGCTCTGTGGTTCTTGGCCGCTGTAGGAGGCCACCCCTCTGTGAGGGGCCGAGGGGGGGCCTTTGTGGCAATGAATGAGGCTGTCCTCAAGGAGAAACAGGGCCAGGCCTGCTTTGTTTTCTCAGGAAGGCCTGCATCGCTAGGGACAGAGCAAGTGTGTGCAGTGCACGCGGGCGGGGAGCAAATCAGCCTGGAGAACTGGGGCAGGCGGGGCGGCGGGCAGCTGGCCGGGGAGGTGCCCGCCCAGGAGCATCTCACCCGCTCCAAAATAACCACACCAATTTGCACACGAATAAGCAAACACAAAACCCCAAAGCAAAGACATTCAAAACCGAAAGCAGCTGCTAATCACCTGTTTAATTTTTTTTTCTTAAATTAGCTGCAACTAAGAATTTTCAAACTCTCAAGGACAATACACAGCTTAACATTTCCATACACCTGTACACCACTAAGTTAAATCCCATTACAAAAGACTCCAACTTATAAAGGAGCAGTTCAAATACAGTTCTTATCAAATACAAACAATGGAAAATGATTTAGGCAGAGAACATCAGTCACTGGAAATTAACATTTGAAAAAAATTTTTTACATAAAAACCATCTGTGTATTCAGAGGGTGCACTCTGCTAAACCACAGGTCTAATTAAGGAACTCGGAATCAAGGCAATACATAGTAATGCATTAAGTTTTGTGTGTTTTCTTTTCTTTTTTTTTTTTTTTGAGTCTTGCTGAAATCTTATCAATAGGGAACGTGTTGTCCTTTCTTCTCCGTAAATCTAAAATGATGTCTGTGTCAAATCGCTAAGTGCGCTTGAGGCTGACAGACAAAACACAACTTGTCTTAACCTGGGTGGTTCTCCCCTGGCAGCATCCCCACCCAAGGATATCTGCTAAAAAAGTCCAGCCAGGGCATAAACTACCGGGAAGATAAAAATGAAGGCGCGTGCCCACTGGGAAAGAAGCTGCACAAAGAGAGGAGAGTGGGTGTGGATGGGTAACAAAGTCCAGAATGAAAATGTTACATCTTTCCCCCCAGCCATGTTTTCTCCTGAGCAAAGGATTTAAAAAAAAAAAAAGAAAGAAAAAAGACCAATGAACAGTTATCATCCAAATGGCCCTTTACATCTTACAAAGCACTTGGTGGATATCTTAGTTGATACACAAGGCAACTCGGTGACCTGGAGATAAGGAAACAAAGTCTCAGAAAGGTTAAATGGCCCATCCGGGGTTGGGGTCGCAGAGCTAGTTAGGAAGAGACAGACCAGAGCCTGGAACGCAGCCAGGCCACTTCTCAAAACAGCATTGCCAGAATAAGGCAGGGGTTTGGGCCCAGCCCATGGAGCCTGAGAATCATGCGGTCTGAACAATGGTGACCAAGCAGCAACATGTGATGGTACCTCTCTGTGAGTCTATGCTGTGACAACACGGGGCTCACTTGAGCTCTGGCATGATCCCCAACAGAGAGGCCCCAAGAAGAGAAAGATAAGGGAGACCAAAGGCGGACAGACCGCTGTGTCACCGACATATGTTTTGTCTGCTCGGCACTCCCACCTTTGAGGAAGCCGCCCTCCCTCGCCCCATGCAGCTCTCACAGGACTGTCGATCAAAGACAGCAAAGGGGCTGGGTCTGTGACCCAAGCAAGGGCCAAGAGGGAACTTCCCTGAAAGTGATATGCAGAGGCTAAAAGAAAGCAGTAATATTTCCACTGGAGCTGCCAAGCTGGTTCATGAATCCAGGATCCCAGTGGCCATCTTCTCCAACTCATGGAAAACATTTATCTACAAAAGGAGTGAATCAGGCCAACCCACAGAGGGAAGGAAGGAACAGGGATTGATGAGGGTCAGAGACAGCCATGATGACATCACTGGAGTCCTCTGGAACCGACTGTGATAAAGGCAGGAAAATTCCTGGACGTTACAGTTATGTGGGCCAACATATTCCCTTTTCTCCTTGGGAGCACTGGAGTGGGGTCATTTGTAAGCAGAAGGATGCAGACTTATGACACTGTAAGACTGTTAAGTACACACTGACTACACATACCACGTTTTCAGACTGTCTCCACTTTCCATGCCCAGTTTTGTGGCCCTAAAACCACATCCATTCTTGCCTTCTGGAATCTACCATAGGCCTAGCAGCTAAAGCACTGCTCTTCAACAGTTAATCCTATTACAGCATTCTCTGGCTCAGATCCCTCCCACGATGTCCCTTCACAATCTCCTTTTTATGGGCTCCAAGGTTCTCTTATCTGGCCCTTGCCTCCCTCTCCAAACTCCCCTCCTATCTCACCCACCCTAAAGCCCACCCCTCTGTGCTACCTGTGGGGCCCCGCCCACAGGTTTTTCCTGCCTCAAGGCACCCACACTGGTTGGTGCCTCACCCGGAGCTTTGCTGGCTCCTTCCCTCCCTTAACTCAGGTCTCAATCACCTCCTAGAGAGGTGTCCCTGAAACCCCTTTGTGGCATTACGTGTATCCTCTTCTTCCACTTCTTCAACCCCCACTATCTAGAATCATGGTTTATACTTATTTATTGGCTTATCATCTCTCCAACTGGAATGTCAGCTCCTCAGGGCGATGACTTTAATCATCTTACATCTGTATCCCCAGTGCCTACCCTCTCTGACGCTACTTACTGAACAAATAAACAAAATTCCAGGATAATGGCATCCACACATCCCCCATGCACCCAAACAAGGCCATCATGGAATCCTGGGCCATTCCGGGCTTTCTCTACCCCAAAACAGAGGCTGCCAGAGTTTGTGCAGGGGTTTGTCACCGGGGGTGACAAACTACAGCCTGTGGGCCCCACCATCTATTTTCATACAATCTGTAAACTAAGCATGGGTTTTCCAGATGAACACTGTGATTGATTTGATACTAGAAAAAAATAACTTTGAACTCTAATTCAGGAAAACTTCATCCACGCCCCCGCCAAAATAATAATATCCACTCTTCTCATTACTAAAATAGTATTACAAAATACTGTACTCACTTACTGTGATTACATTTTTTTATTTCATCGGTAAAAAAAATTGTATAAATTTGTTTTCTCTCTTGTTATATAAGTACTTACATAATAGCCTCAATATTGCCTCTTGATCCACAAAGCCTAAAATATTTACTATCTGGCCCCTTTACCAAAAAAAAAAAATTTTGCCAACCCCTGCTCTAATCTTACTATTTATCAAGGGAAGAAAGGAGATTTAATAGGTCAGTCCAACCCCTGGCACTATCCAGAACAGACTAAGAAAACAAGACCGTGTCATAAATTGTCCTTAATGTCCTGGGACCCAGGGGAAAAAATCATCAGATGAAGCTTCTACTGAAAGTTCTTAAATTTAAAGACCATCGGTAGGAAACAGTATGGTTCACCAAAGACCCCATAGGAGAAGTGAACACAGCCAGTGCCCCACCCTCCATCTCCACTCACCTCCTAAATCAATAAGGAAAGGACCTTGTTTTACCCTAGAAATCTCTGAGGGGCTTCTCCACGAGTTCCTAACGGAACTACACATCAGTGCATGGAGCTGGCCACTGGCCCGATGGTCCTTGGGACGACCCCAAGAAAACCCAGCACTGCAGAACTCCATCAAATCAACCAACGCCCCTCCATCCAAGGTGGAAGGCACTGGGCTCCTGCTCCGCCCCCCACAGCTGGTCCAAGGATGATTCAAACAGGAGCAGCAGTCAAAGGCTAAACTGACTCCTGTTTTAGCCAACAAAAGTCTACGAACGGTCTGGGAAACACAGGAGCCCCACTCTACGGGAGCTGCCAGGATACGAAAGGAAAGAAGCAAGTCCTTCCCTGGAAGGGAACACACTGACAGGAGCCGTCTGGGGAAAGATGGGCCAGCGGGCTGTTGATATTCAAATCATCATTAAATGACTCAAATTTCCAGAAATAAAAGGCGTCACAGTGGGAAATTCTCCATCTTGACTTTTCTTTCTGGCTTCAGCAGAATAAAGCTGCGGAGCAGAAAACCAATTAATTTCTTAAGCATTTCTTTAAAATTACAAGAATCGCCCTCGCCCAGTCCAGTCATTACTAATTTCTCGTTCTCCACACCCCAATCCTTAACACCGCCCTGTAAAATTGCTATGTGCCCGCGACCGCATAGGAGGTGCCGGAGGAGCCCTATTGGCGGGAGCAAACTGCTAGCCTCGGGGACCCCATCCAAATTAAATCCACGTGGCGAGAGACCCAGAGGCTTAAACACATGAAAACAACTCTTTCAAGACCTAAACCTTAGTCCGGGTACAGCCCTAGCGAGGTAACAGCTACTCAGGAATGAGCTGACAGTTATTTCACTGACCTTGCTCTTTTTCTCTTGCCCAGGGGTCCCCTCAATACTTCTTCCTAAAATTACACACCCAGGGGCACCTGGGTGGCTCAGTCAGTTAAGCATCCGACTTTGGCTCAGGTCATGATCTCACAGTTCACAAATTCAAGCCCCACATCAGCTTCTGTGCTGACAGCTCAGAGCCTGGAGCCTGCTTCGGATCCTGTGTCACCCTCTCTCTGCCCCTCCCCCGCTCATGCTCTGTCTCTCTCTCTCTCAAAAGTAAACAAAAACATTACAATTACATAATTTTACATGTAACCTTTTTACATAAAATTACATAAAACACATGAGGAGCAAGTTTAGAGTCCTCTATTCAGACTTCTAAATTCCAGAAATCCAAAGAATAAATCGGAGGGGCGGCCACATATTTCTTCAGTTTGAAGAAATACCGAAGTGTCCCCAGGTCACAAGACTCACTCACGTGCTAGGGAACCTCAGGGGACAGCCCATTTCACCAAGAAACCAGCAAGGTTTGTGACTTAACATTCAGATTCATTCATTTGACAAATACGTCTTGAGTGCCATGCCGGGGACAAAACAGCACACAAAGCACGAGAAATCTCTGCCTTCCTAGGACTCACATTCGGAGCCTCCTACACCACATGGATGTGAAAGGGATGCAATGAGAGGACAGCCCACATCGCATCTTTCCCCAGGTGTTTCTTCACACAGCAGGTCTTTTTCATTTCCTGTCCCACTCACTCATTCATTCATTCTATCAACAAGTACGTGGTGAACACAAACCTTGGGTCAGGCGTGAAGCCAGGTCAGTGGGGGCTCCAAAATTTACAGACAGTGGGGACTTCTGAGCTGCAACGTCTTGAGTGGGAAGGGGGTTAGGTCTTGAAGCTACACAAGCACTCGGGTGTCTGCTTCGCGTCCTTAGTTGTGGTGGTCAGGTGGCGCGGAGGGAAACTGGGGAAGAGTGCAAAGCCCCAGTCCCAACCGTCCATGCAAACAGGCCCTGGCAACAGGGAAATGAGGACACGTGGCCGACACCCTCACTGAGGTACCCCTACAGAGAACATGGCAGTGTGCTGGTTATCTGCATCCGACCCTCCAGAACCATTATCTGCTCTTTTCCTCTCTGCTTGGTGCTGGGCAAGACTGATCTCTGCAGACGGGGTCTCTCCTGGGCTCCCCTTCTCTCCGACTTCTGGCTGGGTTCCTCTTCCTCTGCCACGACTCCTGTCAGAGAGCCTCTTCCTAAGGCTTCATTCCAGTAACCGTGCCCCGCTCTCGCCCCTTCAGACTGAGGGATGGTAACTGCTCAACACTACTGACAATCCCTGGTGCCTCATCATTCCTCATGAACCTTTAACTCTGTCTACAACTCTGTAAATAGTCTTTTCATTCCATTTTTCCAACTACCCCCATCCATGAAGCATCTATATCCCACAGGGACCCTGACTAATACACTACAGTGGGTGAACAAAAAGTCTCAAGAATGTCGTGGGTATTTGGCAGAGAGGCCTTGCAGGCACAGGAGGACAAAGGGAGAGAGGTTAAGAGAAACTCGTAGACAAGGTGATGCTCAACCACATGAGCAACGTGGAGGCAAGACCATTCCAGGCCAAGAGTCCCATCAACAAAGGCACAGAAGCATCAAATCCCATGGGACCAGAGGACCACCAGCAGCTCCTCGTAGATGGGGTGTGGGCAAGACAGGCGAGGCCGCTCGAGCGGAGGGGACCACAGCGGCAGGCCTTATTACACTGCTACGGCATCTGGACCTCATCCTAAAGCGATGGGCAGTCTCCCATGCCAATCACACACTGACTCCATCCAACACTCCATGTGTTTCCAGACACATCCTTCCTTGGACAAACTGAAAACTGGCATTCGTTTGGGACAAATAAACATAATCCCTAAAACGGCTATTTCAGAGCACTGTGTCTGGAACCTAAGGCAAAAAACAACAAACAAACAAACAAAACTAATAACAAATAAGTAATCAGACCATGAAATATGGTTCACTGTAATATCCTTTCTTCAACACACACACACACACACACACACACACACACACACCCTTGGCACTATTAACAACAGGCTTTGGAGCATTAACAACCTCAGGTGAACACACACCAGTCATTAACAACAGATTCTGAGAAGATTACAACCTGAATAACTATCATTGGAACGCGTAAGTTACTTAATATAAAGTGATTCCATATGGTTCATTTATAATTCACGTGGCATCAGTCGGCAAGAATCCATTCAGATGACAACTACCAGAGTCATTAGACGTGCTTTTATTCTTCCAGAAGGGCAGCAGAGAAGGGCACAGTCAAGAGAGTTTCAGGTACTACTGGATTCTAGAATATTCTTGGAGTTAGACACTATTTCCTGGCTTCCCAACTCTTCTTTTGGATTTTTTAAGTACATATATTTGAAACTGACTTTAACAGACTTCAAGCTGAATAATTTTTAAAGTCCGCCTGTTTGATAAAGTCCATTGCGACTAGCGTTTTCACTCTTCTCGTTGCTCCTGGGTCGCAAGCAGACAGGCTGGGACGCAAGCACACATGTGTACCGAACAGGCTACCGTAGTAAACCTAGCTGTTTAAGCATCCGAGCCCCTGTTGTTGGTTACATGATACTTAGACACAAACGTACACTGTTCACGTTTCCAAAGCAAGTTATTCACCCGATTTCGTTTTTCCTCTCCCGTCTTCTTTCTTCTTTCCCCCGGATATATGATGGACTTGAAAGCTGACAGCTTTCCCGTATTTCTTTAATCACTGTCAGGATTGCTCATAAATGTTAATTAAGAAGAAGATTTAAATGTTACTCCCCAAATGTGCCGAATGGAGAACCTCTGAGTTTCTTATGTTCTTCCCATGAGCTTTCCTTGTCCAGGTCGGCTCCTTTACCCCCCCCAGTGGCGCGCGCACACACACACACGCATGCCAGACAAGCACGCGCGCACACACACACTCACACATGCACACGCACACCCTGACTCAGCTGCATAAAAGCCAGGCGGAGTGGTCGTCACAGGAGAGAGGATGGCGGAGCAGGGGATGACAGCAGGTGGGCCTGGTTCAGAGACAACCGCCTGGCCCCCTCAGCTGAGACCTCTCGACCCAGGACAGGGGAAAGCGTGACCAGCCAGAAACCCGGATGGAGGTGCCAGCCCGTGACTGCTCTTACTTCAGAAACTTCAAAAAGGCTTCTCTGTACTTCCAATATCTCCTTAGCCTGCAGGCCAGGACTCCAAGCCTTCAAACCAAAGTCAAAGCCTTTTGGTCCATCATTTGAGGTACAAGGCTTACCTGCAAGAGCTAACATACAAGAGTGTGAGCAATATCAGACCCTTCTGAACTGACGTGTAGCAGAAAACCAAGACACCAGAATACTCTAGGAGGAGGTGTGGTTTGGGGAAAGGGGACACCAACTTAGGCATGTGACCATTCCCCAACAGGTCACCTTCTCTGGGTACAAAAGTGACCTGACCGGGGCGCCTGGGTGGCTTAGTCGGTTAAGTGTCCGACTTTCGCTTAGGTCATGATCTCGCGGTTTGTGAGTTCGAGCCCCGCGTCAGGCTCTGTGCTGACTGCCAGCTCAGAGCCTGGAGCCTGTTTCAGTCTGTGNACCACTGAGCAGTGGCCTGGAGTCCAATGTGGGAGCTCAGGGGTCCGTCACTGCCTGCCATCTCCCCATACGCCCGCCCCAGCCCCCTTGCCCAACAGTCCTCACACTGGGCAGTGCAGCCATGTCCCAGCCATTCTGAGACATTCTCCAAGTTACCTGCGCTGCAACCACCAAAGCACACTTAGCACTGAAGAAGCCAGAGTCTAGATTCTTCCTGCAGCGTCACTTGCTTCGACTACAATGTGAGTGTCCGTGAATAGGACAGAAAGGGCCAGACATGCAGCATGCACAGGGAACTGTGCCCACATCCTGCAAATGACCCGTGAGCTCCAGGAAGGCAGAAACCAAGCACATTTGCTTCACTCAGCACTGACTCCTCCCAGCTAGTCTGGGGCCCAGCAGAGGGCACAGCCGTGAGTGTGACTTTAGTAAAAGAAGGAAGGAAGGGGCAGTCAGACATGCGTCACCCCAAAGTCCTAAAAAAGACTAAAGGGTCACTGGGACAACATGAGGAGGAACTGGTAACATCCATTCCAGCGAATTCCATCGGAGAAGGTGATGTGGGGAACCTAGACACAAACCTACTCTGTCAAGAGAGAACCCAGGACAAAATTTCACTTCTCTGCTTCCCAGGGGATACAGGGTGCTCTGGGTATAAGCCCTGGGAGGTGACCTCACTGAACATCCCATGCACAAATGTGGAAACCGAACAACCCCACAAAAGACCACTGGGGTGCAAAGCGTGAGATGTTAGGTGGGGATATGGGAACAGAAGACGATGCATCTGCATTACAAGAACACCCACACGGACATGCTTGTGCCCAGAGGGCAGCCCTGGAAAGCAAGGAGACCCACAGAGAAGACAGTGGGTGAACACTTTCTCTGTCTTCCCTTAGTGTTTGAAAAGTGCTGGTACCATGTTGCATCCACTATTTAAAAATAAGAATGGTTGAGATCATTTTTAAAGAGCTATTCTGGAATAAAAGTCCTATGCTTCAAATCTGGAATCTGGATAACATGGTACACCGTGGAGTCCTCCATTAATTACCACTTCCTTTCTAGAACGCAAGTCCGGGACACGTCACGTCACTACTATCTACAACACCATGAGAACAAGGAGGAAGGGCCAGGACTGTTATTATTCGTTTCCAGGAACAACAGTGAACAGGAGTATTGACTACTGACTGCTTCGCTGAGAAATCTGCTACTGTAAATGCTGGCAAATTCCCTGGTGGAGCTCCATGACAGACGTGGCTATGGTGTGGCCCTCAGAATCTCCATAAGGCACTACCGTAAAGAAAACCAGAGGAAATATGCAATGCACGCACGCACGCGCGCGCGCACACACACACACACAAGCATACATATATTCTGCACCATTCTATGTAGTGAGATGCTTTGTAAAATGTTTAGTTAATGGTTTAGTTAATGGTTTGAACAACAACAAAAGAGAAGGAAGACTTTGTTTCAATGACACTTAACTCATTCAGCTTGGATTTTAGTCATTCGTGTTTTTATTTTACGCCCTGTAAGACACAGCTCTTTCTCAAATCCCAACAGGCCGAGCCACACTTACTTGCACATATTAGATCAGTGGTTCAGCTCAATGAATTCAATGGGTTTGCATCTTCATTAAGAAAAAATTACACCAGAAAAATGTTTACTATTATCTGTGTGTTTTCAAGTCTTGCTAAGAATAAACATTAGAAGGGTTACTTGTATAAGTTTTTAAACTTCAAAAGGTTGTTGTGGTGGTGGTGGTTGTTTGAGAGAGAGGGAGGGAGCAGGCACCTGCAAGTGGGAGAGGGGGAGGCAGAGAGGGAGAGAATCCCAAGCAGGCTCCATGTTCAGTGCAGAGCCCAACTCGGGGCTTGATCCCAGAAACCATGAGTTCATGGGCTGAGCTGAAATCAAGAATCAGATGCTTAGCCAAATAAGCCACCCAGGCACCCCAAAAGGTTGTGATTTTTAATGCAACCTTCAGGAAATACAAGTAGATGGTGCTTTCTCATTTGTGGTAGTGACATCAAATTTTCTTATAAAACGTCCTATGGCCAAAAGTGAATCAATATAAAGAAAAATATTAAGTAAGTAAGTAATAATGCATGTAGCACAAGAATATGGTAAAAATCATGAAGGTGATAACTAACATCTGGCGGCCACATACCTAACAGTTTTCACCTCTCATCTTTGTTTGACCTTCTTCTTTCTCCCCATCCACCACCACGTTTCTATCTTGAAAAATAAGATGCAACTGTTACAGCCCAGGGGAACCTGGGAACTGGTCTACTGAATGTCATGTGATGTCACAGATCAGATCTTGGAACAGAAAAAGGGCAGTAAAGAAAAACCAAGGAAACTGAAGTAGAGTATGGACTTTAGTTGATTCTTAAAAATAATAAGATGCCTTAAAGAATATATACTTTGCTACCTTTTCTGTAAGAAAAGGGGGAAATAAAACATACTAATATCTGTTTATCTCTACAAAATAAATGCAAGAAAGACAAGGTAACCCTTGGCTACCTCTCAGGGGTAGGGAAATGGAGCACGACAGTTATGAGACGGGAGTAGCAGGTCTCTAAGTAATCTTCTAAATACATACTAATGTTCCATACAGTAAACAAAATTCAATTAAGTAAGGATGGGGGGAGGGGGAATCATTAAAAAAAAAAAAAACATTACCATGCTGAAAGGTAGGTAGCTGGGTGGGACAGCTACTCCTCGGTATGTCTGGAACACCGTATCTGACTATATACCCTCAGCTTATAGCTGGGATGGGTCGGGGAGGGAGATGGGAGCGAACTGTTAATAAATCCTGAACTCTTGCTAGTAGAATTCTGTGTCTCGGTAAGTAGTAGAACAGGCGAGTCATTCTGATACTATTAGAGATGTATCTCAGGACTGAGCTACGTAGTAACCATGCTGATGCTGAGCACCAGCTTTCTTGGCTGTAGGGGAAGGATACACAGATGGAGTGGGGAAGCCAGGTAAGATACCTGTTCCGGGGGGAACGGGAATGGAGGTACGCATGAACCCCAGATTTCTAAAACAGCTATGTGTATGGTGCAAGTTCACACACATATGTGTAGGCGTGTGTGTGTGTGAGCATCAGTACGTCCACACCCCTTTAGTTCCTAGATCTCTCCGCTGATATGACCTGGACACACAGACATCCAGTAACAACGAGCAAAGACATCCAGGAGCAATAAACAGACCTTGCATTCAGACCATGCTCTCTAATCGCTTCTTGGCCTTTTGGCTAAGATCAAGTGCAGACCATGCTCTCTAAATCTCTGGGGAAAGAAACCGTATCTTTACAGAAATGATGAACTCCGGGGCTGGGGCATGGTGGACACAAGGTAAGCCTGAACACCTCATGATGCCAGAAAGTAGTGTTCGTAAAAAATGGTGGTGGGACATGTTCTTGGGGAGCAGAGTGAAAGGCCCTCCCACTGGCCAAATCTAAGATAATTTTAGCACCAAAATAAGTAAGTACAGTAATGAATTATAAGCTAGTGAAAAAAGCCCATACCTACAAGTAGATCAACAGATCAGTAGAAGGGAAGGGAGGCCTCTTGCTCACAGTAGAATGCCAAGTGCCAACTGGTAAACATGGATGGGGTGTAGGAGTTGAACAATCACTTGGTAACCATTGTAGTAAAGACCAGATCAGGCCAACGTCATCAGTGAATGCTACCAAGTGGAAATTTTGATGAGTCTACCCACAGACTTTATGTCAGGGAAACCAGAATAGCTAAAAAAGGGAGAAAACCGAACAACAGCTGGACGAAGTGATCAAAATGAACATCATTAAAGAAGGGAAGATGGACATAAAGTGTCTCCAGATGTGATACCCTGAAGACACAAAAACATTTATGTAGCCTCCTGGCCAAGCATGCATAACTTGAATCTAATCATGAAGAAATATTAGACAAGAATGTTCTCCTGGACAAAATGGGATTACAGTTGACCCTTCAACAACGTGGGAGTTCGGAGCGCTGTACCCACGTGAAGTCGAAAATCCACATTTAACTTTTGGCTCCCCCCAAACTTAACTACTAACGGCCTACTGTTGACCAGAAGTCTTTCTTATAACACAAACAGTAGATTAACACATCTTTTGTATGTTACATGTATTATACACTGCATTCTTTACGATAAAGTAAGCTAAAGAAAAGAAATTGTTAACCAAATCACAGGAAAGAGAATATATATTTACAGAACTGTATTTATAGAAAAAAATCAACATACAAATGAGACCATGCAATTCGAACGTGTGCTGTTCAAGGACCTACTGTACATTCTTTATAAATGTCCTAAAAGACAAATAGAAAATCTGTGGAAATGTTTCAGATTAGAGCAGACTAAAGAGGCATGTAGAAACTAAACGTAACACCTGGTTCTGCGTAACGTCCTGTCCTTGAGGGAAAAAGTAAGCAACAGATTGGATCCACTGACAAAACTGTGGAGTAAAGACGGTAGGTAGATCACATAAAAAGCACTGTATCCATGTTGAATTTCCTGAAGTCTATAACTGGACTGGAGTTGTGTAAGGGAAGACCCCCATTCTTAGGATAACTGCTGTATTTAGGAGTGAAGGGGCACGGGGTATACATTTATTTCCAAAGGATTCAGGGAGGGGAGAAATGTTTAGACAGAGACAGGAAAGCACCTAACAGAGCATGGAGGGAGGAGGGGTGCAGGCAGATAGCTGACAAAGGACTGAGTGGAGGATATATAGGTATTCTTTCCACTTACTCTGAAATTTTTTCTTTAAGTTTTAAGTTATTGCCTAATAAAAAGGAGAGGAAGGGGAGAAGAGGGAAGAGGGAGTAAGGAAGAGGAAGGAAGAGGGGAAAGGAAAGGTGGGGGAAGAGTAAGTGGGGGATGGGAGGGAGGAAAGAGGGAAAGGGAGGAAGGAGGGAAGAGGGAAGGGGAGGAAGGAGGGGAAAAGGGGAAGGAGGGGATAGGGAAGGAGAGGATCCAGTGGCTAAACTCAGGACTAGGACTACCTAGGGGCTTAGCACCCCATGGCTCACTCCTCCCCATCCAAGATCCATTTCCTCATCTACAAAGTGGGACAAGATGGCTTACCCCTTACCTCGCAGGTTTTGCAGGAAGATAAAATAGTAACCATACAAAGAAGGATTTTTTAATCATACTTTCTGAGGGAGAGCGTTACGACCTGTATCGTTCTTACTTGGCATCAAATTTTGCAAGGTTCAATACTGAACTTGTGCAAATTGTTGGTGACTTCAAAAAAGGAATCAAGGTCACAGCACTCTTTCTTTGATATTATTAAATAAATATTTGCCCAGATAGAAGCCCCAGAGAAACCAAGGCATCCTAGCTGCATTCTGAAATGCACATCGTACATGGGTGCATCTGTGTGTGATGCGTGCGTGCGTGTAAACAGGAATTACAACGGCAAAAGACTGCATAATGCACTAAAATTAAAAACAGTTGTTGTTTAGAGTGATGTCATTATAGCTAATTCTCCCCCACTATTCTTCAAAGTTTTTACAGTGTTATGTATTTCCCTTTTTTTAATTTTTAGAGATATCTTTGTGGTCACTGAAACACGACTGATCATCTTCTAAAATGCACCCCGCTTGCACATAACCAAAGGGCCCCACCAATGCGGGTAAATTTCAGGGGGGAAGAGAACACCACCATGCAATCTCTGTGTAGGAAATGAACACGGGGCAATCCGGAGTTTTTCATCTGACATGCTGCCAATTTCCTAATCCAGACGGAGATCTTCCGCCTCTTACCAAGAGAAAAAGTCATCTTCCAACGTCACATCCTCACTCAAATACCGCACATCAGCGACTGGACGTTTCTTCCCTAGAAGCCAAACAAGGAGGTTCTCGGCCGAACTCTGCCACCACAGAGCCCCACTGGACAGTACCCAGAGGACTGAGGCCCAACCCCGGGGTCTGGAGAAAGATCAAAATCTCAGCGGGGGGCGGGGGGGGGCACATTTCCTTCAGAAGGTAAACTGAGTTTCTACAGCACCCCTTTCCCGCCGCTGATGCGCGATAGGATGTCCGAGTCCCAACGAGGTGTTCTGCCAACATCCCTCAGATCCACATCAAATATAATTTTCAAACCAATTAGCTCGAAGAGCATCACAACCAAAGCAGTATCTCCCACATCCTCATTATGGGGCCATCCTATTCTCTTCCTAATGAGAGTAAAGACTAAGGCAGTAGATGTGATAGGGTCTACTTCAAAAATTCTTTTTCTTTTAGAAAACAGATCCTCTTTTGTTCCGCTTAAACACCAATTACTCTGCTCTCTCTAACATGCAAATCAGCCGAAAATAGGGCAAGATGTAGCTCACTCAGGTTCCACCGGGCAAGTCTGAATGAAGAAAGGGAAAGGGGACAGGGAGGGAGAGAAGGTAAGAGGAGAGGGAGAGGAAGGAAAGAAAGGAGAAGGAGAGAGAGAAAAGAGCGACGGAGGCCGATCCCTGGGGGTCTTCAATTCCGAGTACTTTGTGCTCAGATGAAGCTCTTTTCAAAGGGCTTTTTTGTGTTTTCCGTGGCAGTGCCCACAAGCAGTGGTGCTGCCATTATCCGAGAAAAGCAGCAGCCCATTAAGGTCTATAATACAAGCAAGAAAAGCAAAAGTGGCCAGCGAAGCAGCTCACGCACAGCCCCCGCCTGCTACAGACACTGTCCCGTGTACCAGGGGAAGAGGACAGAGAAGGGCAGAAGGGCGGACGTGTCCCTGCCTTAGTGGTGACAGGCGGGTGTGTGAGGGCCACGCCGGGAGCTGCGCCCTGACTCCGTCTCCCACCCGGGTCCCGGGGGCGGGGACTTTGCTTCGTTTTGTTTTCCTTCATTCTAGTTAAGCTGAACTGATGTCAGCCTTCTAAAAACATGATTACTTTTTAATTTTCTTTTTCTAGTGCAGGTATGTGGACGGGTAGAATCCCAGTTCCTGACAGTCCAGTGAGAGCCTGAGGCGGGGGCTTCGCAGACCTTCCTTTGCACAGTCACCCGGAAAGTCTGAGAAGATGCAGATTTGAACGCCCAAGTCTGGGCTGCGCTCTGAGCTTCTGCGTTTCCAACAGGCTCTCAGGACAGGCTGGGACCCCGCTGAGCATCTCCCCCTGGTTGATCTGTCCTTCCAGACTCTGTCCTGACTTGACCTCCTTCCCTGGCCCGGCCCAGCCCCAGTTCTGAGTGGGGAGCCCCTTTCTGTGCTTCCCGTAATACTTATATTCTAGAAGAACAGCCTTCTCGTGCCAGGCCTGGAACTTCCTGCTTCCCACCCCCACCCCGAGGCAGCACCTCAATCTCTCCGCAATGGACCACACGATGGGATATTTCGAGAGCACTGCAAAGCCAGGTTCAGAGGAAAAGCCCTATTCCTGCTGAGGCTCCCTCCTGGCGCCACGGCGGGGACAGCCACAGAGGACGAGCAGCCTGAGATGGCAGTAGTGACCGGAGACTGGCCTCCTGCACCCATGACAGTGTCTGGAAACTAGAACTCTGGGCAGACAGGCCTACGCTCGGTCTACAGGGCCCAATGCCAAGCCCGCTCCAGAGTCAGGACAAGGACCCAATCTCCATCCATTAGTCCCCAGTGAGCACGTTCCTGCAGAGAGAAGTTTCTGCCGGACCATCCCACACCCCAGAACACCGCGGGCCAGTGCTGGGAAGGCTTCTACGGTGAAATGAGGGGCCGCGATGACGGGGGTCCCCCCCTGCTCTCCCCTTCTGGTCCTGCCCTAACGACCAAGGCTGCCAAGCAGGACATGAATGTCCCTTTGTTTCCCACGCCTTGCCCCCTTGTCCCTGGGGAACAAAAGAAAGGAACTAACATTTGCTGGACTCCTCCTATGTGCCAGGGACGGAGCCATGACATTTCATCTCACTTTATCCTCAAAAGAACCCTGCAGAATGTGGAGAACTGTGTCTCCATTCCACAGATGGGGAAACAGAGGCCCCGAGTGGTGGGCCTTTGGGAGGGTTCGTACGTCACAGCACAGCAGTCGGGAGGGCGAGGCAGTGGCTGTCCGGGTATGGGATCTGGAGGCAGACTCCATGAGTGTGGACAGCAGCCCACCTTTGGGCTGGGTGAAACTGGGCCTCATTAAGCTAAATAAAAGGGCATAAGGAACAAAACCTTTCTCACAGGCGTGTTGTGAGGACTAAATCTGACAACATCAAGAAGTTAAGGCAAAGGGCCAAGAAATGTTCGTTATCCACTCACACATGCTCAGTAAGCGAGGAAGGGCTGGACCCACACCTGGACCTAGGGAGCTGGGCTCCAACACTCTAGTTGTCCCTCATGTGACTGCTCGGTTTCCCATAGGTCCACGACTTTATTCTTTTTAACTTCTTTAAAAAAAAAAAAAGTTTATTTAATTACATGTTTTGAGAGAGGGAGCGGGCAGGGAGAGAGAGGAGAGAGAGAATCCCAAGGTATCAGCGCGGAGCCCAATGTGGGGCTCGAACCCCTGAACCATGAGAACATGACCTGAGCCAAAGTCAAGAGCTGGATGCTTAACCAGCTGAGCCACCGAGATGCTCCAGGCCCACGACGTTAAAGCAGCAGACTCGGGCCGTGTATGGAAGGGCTCTTGGAGGACTGCTACACAGGGGCCGGGGCCCCTGGGGGACCACCTTCCACCAGGCCATGGTCTGAAACTCACTGAGCACAGACTACGGAAAGCTGGAAAAGCCTCCACGAATGACAGGTCCAAAGGTCCTCCCGGGTGATGGAGACCACTGGCGGCACAGAGAAGCAGCTCCAGCTAAGCCCCAGTCACATCCTTCGTGTAACACACTTCCATGAAGGAGCTTTCCTGGGAGGGAAAAATGGACAGACACACTGGCCTCACGGTGGCAAAGGAGAAAGGCTGGGAAATCATACTCAAGCGCTCTCCACCACGGACCAGAGCCCATGATGGCAGAGCCCGTGCACAGCAGCACTGAACCCCGAAGGAGGGAAGGGGCGGAGCCCACCAGATCGACCAGATCCGCCAGTTCCTAAGCCAGAGAAGAAATAACGGCACAGAAGAATAACGGCGGAGGCAGAAACTGAAGGCTCATCAGCGCGGATCAAACACAAGAAAATGGAAATGGCTTTTACTTTTTTACATGTGCGTGTAAGATGAAACACTTGGAAAACCGGTTGGCTTTGAAGACAATCCTGAATCAAGCCAGGAGACAATGACCTAAATAGGCCGACCCCCTGGAGGCTGCCCCAGAGCAAAGCAGGGGCTGCACAGAACGGCTGTGCCTGCCTCCCCTCTCCCAGGAGCACTGGGTGATGGACAGTTCTAAGGAATACCCTATAATCTGCATTTATGCCATTTGTCTCTTTGATACATAAAATACAGATATTTGCATCATTTATTTTAACACGCGTGATTTTCTNAGACTCAGAACTTGAGCCTGGCACCCAAATCGATCTGGAAAGAATCTTCACAGGCCAGCTGAATTAAAAGAACAGATAAAGGGCTCTCCTCACAAAGGAGACAAGGAAGACAAAGGGAAGCGCGCCTCCTTCCCCGAAGGTTGGCCCTCCGAGAGGCGACGGCAGGGGGGTCTGAGGGAGGGCAGAAGTCGCCACACGGACCGCTCATCCTCACATTATCGGCCTTTGTGGTAGAACTCAATTACGCACCCTAAAACCGCAGCCTTGAACAAAAGGCCGTACCGGGGGCCGAAATGAGGAAGAGCAGTTTCCACACCACAGGCAGAGATGGATGGCTTCCCCGGATGGGCAACAGCGGGCTCCTCGAGGCAGGGGCCCCGCTCTGAGTTCTGCAGGTACGCACACCCCACAGGATAGGGTCCCCAGCCACTGGGACGCGACAAGTGTCCCAAGGACCTGCCATGCCATTTAGTCTTTATTCATGCTCCCACGGACACGTTCATACAACTGTAGGCGTGGAATGGCCACACGCCCCATATTGCACCACCAATGAACTCCAGAGGCACCAACACAGCCGTGTGGCCAGCACATCATCTCTGCCTTTCCCGTGGCTCCTCATTGCCCAACGATGAGGGCTCCTGAGACTCCCTGGGGACAGAATGTGGCATATACGTTCCCGCCACCCCCCACCCCAGGCAGGGCGGGTTTATCATCCCCACTCGACCGAGGAGCAAACAGAGTCCAGGGTGACTGCCCAGGACCCCGCTCCCTAGATCTGTGCTCTAAACCTTCTCGACAACATACTTCAATTGTCTCTGGCTGGGCTGGTCACCTTTTCTTGGGACATTTTCCTTTCCTCAGCCACTCATCCCACACTTATCTGTTGAACACCTGCCCTTTGGGGACCAGCGTCCTAGGTGCTGAGGATGGAGTGCAGTAAGATGAGAGGGGGGTGTCTCCCTCCCAGGAGGCCCATCTGTAATGTGGAGACAGACAAAAGGATCAAAATAAAACTGGTCCAGCGTCTCCACTCGCAAGAGCCGATGTGTGCTCCCTCAGCCACGGGGAACCCACACGGGCTCAAATCCCCCCTCCTTTCTCTTAACGCGAGACCACCTGTGCCTGGCCCCTACCACCACCCCTTCTAGAGAAGCCCCAGCACAGTCCACGGGATGCTCCTAGCTGTAGAAAGCACCCCTCACATGACCACCACCTGGGGTCCCCACAGTCCCGCCAGGAAAGGGCTCTCTCCCCCACTCCTACCAGACGCACATCCAGGAAGAGGAGGCTCCCATTTGTCTGTCTGACTAGAGACAGTGTTGACCCCTGTGTCAAACAAACCCCAGACCACAGACAGGGTCAGGCTCAGCCCGGACACCTCTTCCCGCGCCAGCCCCCACAGTGACTCCCTGCTCCTGCCCAAGCTCCTCTCCATCATCAAAACTTCCTGCGGCCATCTGCTTACCCAAGGGACACCCTCTACTCCAGTAAGACATTCCCCTGACCGCCCCTCCATGACGTAAGCACAACCTCCTTCGGTGGAGCTTCTGGAGAGGATGCCCAGGGCAAACATTCAAAGGCCTTGACTCCAAAGGCGTGAGCACAGGGCGTCCAGGAGACTGACACGGGAGAAACAGAACCAGGGTCTTTAACAAAAATAACACAACTTGCAGGTTTTGAAAGACCGGTAGAGGCATTCTCTCACGTACTCTGTACACTATAAGGGACGTAGTATTATCCATGTGTGACAGATTAGGAAACTCAGAATTTATATAATGTGTCGAATTATTTATTAAATAAGGAGACTCATTAAATAAAGGAGGTTCAGAATTTAAATAACTTGTCAAAGGGGCAAGATTGAGACTCAGATCCAGGAACTCTTAGTTCCAACATGTATCCTTTTTCTGCTCTGCCCTGTGCTATACTATGTGTTATGAAATTAAATCCACACACATTTTGTCCTTGGCAGTAAGGCATATTTGAAATATAGACACACAGGGGCGCCTGGGTGGCTCCGTCGGTTAAGCATCCAACTCTTGATGTCGGCTCAGGTCATGATCTCATGGTTCTGGAGATCCAGCCCCACCATCTTCGGGCTCTGCGGCAACAATATGAAGCCTGCTTGGGATTTCTCTCTCCCTCTCTCTCTGCCTCTCCCCTGCGTGCGCGCACGCGGACACACACACACACACACGTATTACACACGCTCTCTCTCAAAATAAATAAATATGAAAAATATATATATATCTACATTTTTCATGGAGATGATTGAGTGGTATCCAGCAATTAAAACTGGTTTTACAACCATCAAACGACACATAAAAACCATCATAAAGCATTACTAAATGAGAAAAGCTGAATACACACACACACACACACACACACACACACACACACACACACATATATCGTGGTATAATTCCAATCCTGGTTTTTTCCCAGTTCTGTTTCTAAACAGATATGTACACACAAAAATGATAATACACCAAAACATTAAGTTGCTGTTATCTCTAAGTAGTGGGATTATGGACGTTTTTCCTTGATGCTTTTCTACATGAAGTAAGTCTTCAGTAAGGAGCAGGTATTCATTCTCTCATTTGAAAAAAAAATATTAATAACCATTACTTCTGGAAAAGGCAGAAGCAGCCACAGTTTGGGACTGGCAGCAGACCAGCCCGTGACGGGAAGCAGGAGCCCCTGACCCAAGTCACCACCCAGCCACGGACTCAGCAGTGATTCCAACACCAGCTGCTTGGGGCCACAGGTGCAAGCACCACGGAACAGCAGCCAGAGTCTCCCACCCGGAGCTCCATGGCTAGCCAGCAGCGCGGGGGGTAAGCACCCTCCCAGGGGGACAGAACTCAGCCCCCAAGACAGCCCAGCCCCAGGGCTGCACACTGAGGAAAGGAAGTGAAGAATGTGGGATGGGGGGGGGGGCGGAACTGAAGACCAAATGACCCTCAAAGACAACAAGGTGATTTCTAAGCTCTGTGTTTGTTAGCATCGCCCCACCAACCCACCAGACAGCAGAAGCCAAACAGGAACCCAAAGCGGTTCCTGACACTAATGAGTAACACGAGCAACACGGTGGGGCCTTAGAAAAGAAAACGAGGTCCCTCTTACCAAGGACAATGTCCTAGTCTAATTAGCTAGCTTCTGTGTGGCCAACATCCCTGAGCTTCAGTTTCCTCCTCTGGAAACCTAGGCTAAAATGTCGAGACAAGATGATTTTAAGAGCCGAAAGACATCGTGGCAGTAAAGCTCCGGGGAAGGCCGGCTGCAGGGCTGTGAGGACCTTCAGGCACCTCTACAGAGGCCCACGTGCCAAGGAACCAAGGCCTCCAGCTGAAAACCCTGGCAGTGAACTTGGAAGCAGACCCTCCAGCCCCAGGCGAGCCTCCAGAATGGTTGACATTGTCGACATCAACCTTCTCAGTGACCTTGAACCAGAACCATCCCGCTAAACCCACTCTGGATCCCTGACCCTCAGATGCTCTGTGAAGTAACAAATGTTTACTCTTGTAAGCTGCTGAATTCTGGGTTCATTTGTTACACGGCAAGCTAACCGATTCATGTTTTGGTCCCTGGCACAGCAGAGCTCCACAGATGGTCCCTACAATACTTCCTCACTCCCTGCATGTCAAAACAACCATAAGAGGCAACACTGATTACTGACAGCTCTCTCAAAACAAAAGAAATGCCACTGTATTCATGGCAAGTGGAAAGATTTTCAAACACGGAGTTTCACCTCCAGAGGTGTTGTGGCCAATCCTCCCCATCAGCGGGACAGGCTACTAGCTGCCCAGTAGCCAAATCCCCTGGGCTTACTCTCGAGTCTCCTTTTCCCACACTTGCCACATCCCAGTTGTCAACGAACCCCACATGCTCTACCTTCAAGACACATCTGGAATCGAACTACTTCACGCCACCTCCTCCCACCACCACCCGGCCCCTGGTCAACTACCGCAGCCTCCGAGCTGGCCTCCTTGCTTTCACCTTTGCTCTTGTGCGGTCTGCAGGCCACATAGCAGGTGGCGGTCCTTCTAAAGTATAAGCCATCTCTTGTCAATCCTCTGCTCAAATCCTACTGTGGCTTCTGCCTCCGTGCCAAATAAATGCCCACGTCCTCACCAGGGTTTCAGTGATCTAGGCTTTCTGCCTGTCCGAGCCTGGCTCCCTCCACGAGCCCCTAACCCGGTCCACCCAGACCCTCCTGCTGGTCCTCACCCTAGCAAGCCTCTGCCTCCAGGGCCCTGCCATGCTTATGCCTTCCACCTGGAGCACAATCCCCAGGGAGCACTCACAAGCATCCACACAAATAGCATCTCCCAATAAAAGTCCTGCCTGACGATCGTACTGAAAAGAACACTCTCCTCCCCATGCCCTTACTTACTTAATTTTTTCATAGCCCTGATCACTAACTGACATACTGAAATCATTTCTCCCGGTACTTCATTGTCCAGACTTTGTTAAGTTCACGGCTGCACTGCCAGTGCCTAGAACAGCTCCTGGCACATAGTAGGTGTTTCTTAATATATGCCAACAGGCAGCAGACTTTTTCATAAAGGACCAGACAGTAAATCCCTTACAATTTCTGTTGCAACTGCCCAGCTCTACTGGTGTAGCACCAAATCAGCTGTGGATGATACATAAACAAATGAGTGTGGCTGAGTTCCAATAAAACTTTATTTATGAAAACAGGTGGTAGGCCGGATGTGATCCAGGGGCTGTCGTGTGCCAAACCTGACGTACCTGATTAATTAATTAATTAAAAATCTGTGCCTCTCAAGTATAAATGTTTTCCAAGCTGGACGATAAGGATGGATGGAAAACCTATCAGGGCTCTGGGCAGAATTCAACAAGAGCTCTTCTACAGCGAAACGGTTAAAAAAAAGCCAAATGAACAACAAGCCATCTCATCATTTTATGGGATCTTCCAGTGCAGATTAGATGCTCTCATCCAGTTTAGGAGGTGGCTAATCTACGGTGGAGCAGTCGGGGGCACCTGGGTGGCTCCATCGGTCAAGCATCTGACTCCTGATTTCTTTTGGGTCAGGTCATGACCTCACGGCTCACAGGATCGAGCCTCACATCAGGATGTGTGCTGACAGTGCTGAGCCTGCTTGGGATTCTCTCTCCCTCTCTCTCTGCTCCTCCCCCACTCGTTCTCTCTCCCTCCAAGTAAATAAACACTTAAAATAAACAAACAAAGGCAGGGTGGTGGGCCACTCACTTCTTTATAGTTTGTTGAGGACCGCAAAGCAGGTACAGGCCTAAGGTTCTAGCACCTCCCACCCTTGCCTGAACAACCTCAATCAGTTATTATATTAACCATCTCAGAAGAATATCTACAGTTCATGCTTGCTAACTTCTCAAGGACAGAAAGGGGGGGCTGGTGGGGGTTCAGGGCCCTGAGGACATCAACACAGCCAAAATATGTCCAGAGGAAAAGAACCCTCATGGGTGCAATGCAAAAGAACAGCCATGAAAAAGGATGCCTGGGTGGCTCAGTCAATTGAACACTTGACTTCGGCTCAGGTCATGATCTCACGGTTCCTGGGTTCAAGCCGCACATCAGGCTCCGTGCTGACAGCTCAGAGCCTGAAGCCTGCTTCAGATTCTGTGTCTCCCTCTCTCTGCCCCTATCCCATTCATGCGCTCTCTCTCTCTCTCCCCCAAAAATAAATAAACATTTAAAAAATTAAAAAAAAAAAAAAAACAATAGTCATGAAAATAAACCTGCAACCATGTCAGCCAGGCTACTAGATGGAGATTACGCTTATTTGAAATTAGCCACCAACAACAAAGGTAGAAAACTACAGGACATTGTTTAAAAAAAAGCACAACGTGCTCAAGTCTTTCTGCTTTAATTGTTGCTAAATTCGTTGTACAGGGTCTCCTACTAGCTTTAGCCTGTTTCCCTTCCCAAACCTGCTTCAGCTCAATCCGTTGGAGGAAACATTTTAATGAGATCTTGGGGAGTGCTACTTGCAGAGGTGCTCCCCAGCTGCCCCGCCAGTCCTTGGGCAGCCCCACAAGCCGAGCCCACACTCACCTTCAGCGGCCGCCCAGACAGCCCACCGGGGAAGCCGGGAGGCTCGCCACTTTTAATCACCACCCACCCAGATGGCCGGAGACCCTGATGGGCTGTTTCATTTCATCCTACTCTCAGATTTTATCAGCATTTTGCCGCTGTCAGGGAGTAGGGAAGAAACAGGAATCAAAAACCCTTTCATTCAAGGGTACTTCTGACTTTCTAAACCCACTCTCAACTTTGCTTATCTTACTGCAAACTCAGACGAAACGCACCAGGCAGAGGAGCAGAGGCTTAAATCTCCATCCATCCATGTATTCCACAAATATGTACTGAGTGGCCATGGAGCAAGTGTAGGGGCGAGGGAGGGCAGAGCCCTTGTCTCCCTGGAGGTAACGGTGGGCTGGAACAGATTTCCGTGATACCACAAGGATACTAAGGCACAGGGAAGCAAAGTGACTATCTCAGGTGACAGACTGGAGTGAAGCCCTCACGGCTGGGCAAACAGATAAACAGGGGCAGGGAAGCCACACGGCAGCTGAGGACCAGAGGAAGTACTGCATCACTTTCTTGATCTTCTGGAGAAGCATGTCAAACACAGAAGACATCCCTTTTTTTCCCCTTTATTTAAAAAAATTGTTTTTAAAGTACAACCCACACCTTGGCTAATGACACCAGGATAAAGCTGGCTTGGCAGATCAAGAATCAGTCTAAGAAAGGGGCGCCTGGGTGGCTTAGTCGGTTAAGCGTCCGACTTTCGCTTAGGTCATGATCTCGCGGTTCATGGGTTCGAGCCCCGCGTCGAGCTCTGTGCTGACTGCCAGCTCAGAGCCTGGAGCCTGTTTCAGTCTGTGACTCCCTCTCTCTCTGACCCTCCCCTGCTCACGCTGTCTCTCTCTCCTAGAAATAAATAAAACATTTTAAAAAAATTAAAAAAAAAAGAATCAGTCTAAGAAAAATCAGAGTTGGAAAAAAAGGAGGAAAGAGATCAAATGCTATTGTGAAATCTCCAAGGAAATGGAAAAAAATAACACCAGATAATAGTAATTTGCTAGTAACAGACAAAACCTACGGGCTGTTCATGTGGGCTAAGGCACAGTTGTTAGGGTCTTAGGTGTTACCTAACTCATTCACCCTCACCGCAATCCTATGAGGGGGAGATATTATCATCCCTGTTTTG
Source organism: Crocuta crocuta (assembly GCF_008692635.1). NCBI lineage: Eukaryota > Metazoa > Chordata > Mammalia > Carnivora > Hyaenidae > Crocuta > Crocuta crocuta. The sequence continues at coordinate 706,127 of NW_027529669.1, forward strand.
CAGATGAGGAAACTGGGGAACAGGGAAGTTAAATCGCTTGCCCAGGATCACCCTGATAGAGCCAGGATTTGAGCCTCTGCTGTCTGGTTTTTGCATCCACGCTCTTCTCTACTACACTAAGCAGAATGAGTCTCAGTCTCTCTCAGAAAGGTTTTGCATTTTTCTAGCAGCATGAAATCTTTGCAATCTCCTTTTTATGTGTGTGTGTGTGTGTGTGTGTGTGTTCATTTTTAAAGTATTTTTACCCCATCTCCTTCCACAAGAGCTCTGAGATGACTAACAAAAACAGACGTGAAACCAACAATAAAATTAAAATTTTTAAAAAAGCACACACGCAGCAAGGTATTTTATTAATACACCACTAATGAGGCCGATGACTATTCACTGCTGGCTCTAAGCTTCCTGGTAGCTCAGGTAAAAAGGGCAACAAGATCATTTATAGAATTTTCTTTATCAAAAGGAACAAAGCTTATCAGTTTCTCTAAGAGAACCAAACTTTTCTTATTACTAAATTTCCACAGAATTTCTCGCTTAGTAATAAGAACAGAACACAATGAGGTGGTAGACAAATGTCCCCACTGACATTTTCTTTAGTAGGATTTTAAAAAACGAGGTTGGAACACCGAAAGCAACTCAGGAGAAGGCAACTCTGTAAACAGCTGGGGTGACAGTGTAACTCTCTGGTGAGACAGTATCACCCTAGATGCTTGAGTGGTGTCGCATTACAAAACAGAAAGTATTACAAAAAACACTTTCCTCTGTAAATAAGCAGATCCTTGGGGTGGTTGATATATGCCTTCGGTGCTCAAAGACAGCCCCCGAGGGACACAGGACATAGAGGGAGGTTACCAGAAAGGAGGGTTAAACACTAGCAGTCACGTGATATGGGGCTCCAGGAATCACGAGGGCGTCCACGCTCACATCCCCACCGCACAGATGTATGTCTTCGGGTTCTCAGGCCTTGTTTGGAGGTGGCAGAGCAAACGCTAAGCCCCCATGCGGCCTACCCATGATAAAGCGACGGTCTGCTTACATCCCGTATTTCCTTCCGTGACATCTCAACTCTCCTTCTGAAGAAGCTACTGGTAACCCAAGTTCCCATCTCCTCGTGCCTGCCCCTTCCTGGGTTCAGAGAACTGGAAGAAACAAGGTGCCTTTGTCTGGCAGTTTGATTTGGTTGAGGGTTCATCAGGAAACCTCTTGGAAACACAGCCAGGAAGACCGGACAGGGTGTCCTGGGCCAATACTTCCAGAAGTTTCGTTATTCAGTTTAAAGTGCTCTGAGACACAAAGACACAAAACCTTTTGGAATTAGGAACGGAATGTAATCCAATTCTCCGGTTTCGCCAAGAAAAGACATCAAAGTCTTGCTCGAGGGCATGTGTACTAGAGACTTGAACTCCAGGGTCCCACCCCTGGTCAGTGCTCCTTCGACTACATTATGATGAGCCCCTGAAACAGACAGAAGGAAACCCGTGTTTTCAGCCCCCATCCTCTTCAATACTGTGAGGATAGAGGCCAAGGACCCCTAGGGCCCATGCTGAGAAACATCGAGACCAAAGTTTTAGGAGGCTCTGAATCATGCACGTGTCCTTTACCTGTTCGGAAGGCAGAAATAAACTGAAGCTTTTGGAGTACAAGCGGGGAGGAGAGGGCATTCGAGAGGCACAGACACGCTGCGTGCAGCACCCACGAAACCCAGAGCCACGGCAAGCCACGGCGGTACTGGAACGCTCAAGCCCACAGCTTTCCTTTGCGCTGGCCGCCCTCTGTCCGGTTTGCTGACTGAAAGAAGTTGGAAACTCTACCATCCACCCTCCCCAGTCATTATTCAACAACAAACAAGATCTATTTTTAGAACTTTTTCCATGAAGGCGCCATAGGCAAAGGCCACCAACCTCTGAGACGCAGGAAGGTTAAATAAGGCTATCGGACCAAAAAAAAAATTTTTTTTAATAGGCAAGCTCCATTTCATATTGCTCTACTCAACACAGCTTCTGATTTTATAAATGGACCTTAAAATTAACAGGAGGACAGGCAGCTTTTCCCAGGAGCCTCTGTGTCCGTTCTGCAAAATTACGTAAGTCAGAAAACGAAGGTTCTGATTTGATTATGCTTTTAACAGCCTGCTGGCTGAGCCGAATTCACTGTGCACGTCAGCGCCCCGAAAGGGACTCACATACAGAGAAGCAAAGGAGGAGGGAGAGAGAGAAACGGAGGACAGACCCTTTTTCACTAACTCATGTAAATAAATACACCTTTGAGAAACCTCTTTACACCCTCAGTGACCCCCCTACCAAACACCCAGACTTACTCCCCAGTAAAACCCCACTATGGGTTTCTGGCCCACCCACACTGGGTAAGAAATTACACATTTTGGAGCTTGGGTTTACCATGTTGTCCGCCCTTAATAGAGGTTTATACATGCCTCCCACATAGGGGCATCGTTAGAAGGAATCAAGTAATTTACTGTTGCACCCTCTGGGTTTAAAGGACAGAACATGGTCCTGGAAATGCAAAATATTACCATTTACCTTTTTTTTTTAAAAAAAAAAGTTTATTTACTTGTCTTTTACAACCACGCCAAAGGAAATACAGCTTTTTCCAAATGCAGCTGGAGGTGCTGAAAACCTCTTTAATAATCCCATTTCTCCAAAATGTAGAGCTGTTTTGCAGGAAGAAATTCAAATAAGCCCCTGGAATCGTCTTCCTCTCCAGGTGAGGTGACACACGCTCCCCGCACCGTCCAGGTGGCTCATCACGCGGGGTACCATGCACGGCACGGTTTCTGGGCACCCACTAGCTGCTGTCTCCCCTCCCCTCCCGCCCAGGACAGGTCTCCTTTCTAAATCATTCACAAATATTGAAATGAGCTTATATTGCTATCAGAGGGCCCTGAGGCCAGCTGAGCGAGGAAGTACCAGCAAGGTAACTACGACTCACTCACGTAACTTGGCAGAACATATCAGAGCCCTCATCCCCCCTCCAAAACACACACACTTTGACCCAGCAACTCCACACAGAGGAATGTCTCCTCAGGCAATAATCAAACAAGTGGTTTTTTCTTTTTTTTAAAAAAGGGCTATTCAAGGATGTTCACTGTCACACTGTTTATACAGGCAAAGCCGAGCCACCCAGCTGTCCAACCACAGAGGATTAGTTAAATGAGGTTATATCCATACAATGGAGCATTCTGCGGCCACCGAAAATGTTGACGTTGAGGTGTATACACAGGGTGAAAACTGAAGGCAGAGCAAGTCAAAAACTGTGTATAATGTGATCTGATTTTTTAAGAGAAATAGATGCATATTAATGAGTTAAAAGAAGCCAACGTGACAACTATGTACTGTATGCGTCCTGCTCTATGACATTCTGCAAAAGGAAGAACTAGGGAGACGATAAAAAGATTAGTAGTTGCCAGGGAGGGCGGGAAAGGGGAAGAATTTTACAGCAGTGAAAACACTGTATGATACTTTAACGATGGCTACATATGTCATCAGACATCTGTCCAAACCCAAGGAATGGACACCGCCAGGAGTGAACCTATGCACTTTGGGCGATTACAATGTGTCACTGTAAGTCTGTCAGTTGTAACAAATGTACCACTCTGGGATACGATGACCGGGCAATGTATGGGAAATCTCTGAGTCTTCCTCTCAATTTTATTATAAACCTAAAACCACTCGGAAAATTTTTCTTTTAATTTTTAAAGAAAAGAAATATATACAAAGTTTTATCAGTGTTAACATTGGAGAGCCCAGAAGGAGAGAAAAATAGAAGACAGCTAGCAAGATGCAAGGACTAGATACACAGGTTAAGAGTTGATATTGCTATTTCGGGAGATTTTATCAAAAATTTTTTATGGTGGGGCGCCTGGATGGCTCAGTCAGTTAGGCATCTGACTCTTGGTTTCGGCTCAGGTCATGATCTCACGGTGGTTTGTGAGTTCCAGCCCCATGTCTGGCTCTGTGCTGACAGTGAAGAGCCTGCTCAGGATTTTCTCTCTCTCCCTCTCTCTCTCTCTCTCTCTCTCTCTCTGTCCCTACCCCACTTGATCAAAATAAATAAACATTTAAAAAAGTCTTTTACATTATGTTACTTCTGAGCCCAGTATATTTTTTAGAACATGAACTTTGGTGAGGACAATCTGGTAGAGCATGTGACTCTTGATCTCAGGGTTGTGAGTTCGAGCCCCACGCTGGGTGTAGAGATTACTTAAAAATAAAATCTCTTTAAAAATATATTAATAAAGAAAATAAGCAAAAAAACAAAAACAAAAACAAAAACAAATCTGTGCCCTCTCTCTGCCCACCAACAGCAAAACTTCTGCAAACTGAAATCTAAGGGTGGGGAGGAGGAAAGTTCCGACCCATTCCTGGGAAAGGCAGTTCGTCTCTCTCTGTGGAGACTGAAAGATCTATTTGAAGGCAAGGGCAAATTTCTCCTGAACAGAATGAGGAGCCTGTGCTACAGGTCCCTCTTACCTGGTTCTACTCACGAACTAGGGCCTCCCCAGAACAACCCAATCAGCCAGTGACCTCGGGGGGCGTCTTGGAGAGGCTCAATTTTTGTGACGTGACTGTAAAAGCAGCTGCCACTGTAACTAATTGATTTGATAGACCCAATCAATCCTCAGTTCTGTCTGCATGAAGCTCAGAAAACGACCCCCCAACACACACACACACACAGACACACACACACAGACACACACACATACACCCCACACCCCTCCTTGATGGCAGAGAACAGCCTCTGTGACTACTTCTTGTGTTCTCAAAGTCTGTCTGTCACCTATTCACAAGCCAGGGGGTCAGCCCACAAACTAACCAACCAAGGTAGCATTTCCAAGGTCAGAGCTGAAAACCACACAACCCAGCCCTCACCCCATAACCCAGCCCTCACCCCCCAGGGCCTTCCCTGAGACAAGAGCTAAAGCACCCACTGGCGGGTATCAGATCTGGGTCCCTACGTTGCACACCAGCTGTGCAACCTCAGGCCAGTCACTTTACCTCTCTGGGCCTTGGGTTTGTCGTCCTTCTAGATACAGGACAAGGTGATTACAAAGACAGTGATTACTTTAGAAACTGTTTCTGAAACCGCTGAGGTCCGTTTTGCACTCAGGAAAACATTCAGTGACCACTAAGACTTTTTTTTTTTAATTCCCACACCCAGTCACTTTATTACCCTATCAAAAATGCTCCAGGGCTGAGCATACTCTTCCAAGAAACCGCAAACACTGCAGTGAGACAAGGCAGAGAGGCCTCCCAGTCGCTCCCATGTTCTCCTCCAGCTTTGCCTGAAGCGCTAAGCACCATGCTCCCAGCCTCCACAGAGGCAGAAGAGCCCAGTGGTTCAAAACCGGGCTTCCTGGGGGCACCTGGGTGGCCCAGTAGGTTGGGCGTCCAACTTCGGCTCAGGTCACAATCTCAGTTTGTGAGTTTGAGCTCCACACAGGGCTCTCTGTCAACAGCGCAGAGCCCACTTCAGATTCTCCATCTCCCTCTCTCTCTGCCCCTCCCCTACTCACATGTGTTCTCTCTCTCTTTCTCTCAAAAATAAACACTAAAAAAAAAATTTCCAAAATATCTATTTAAAAAAAAAAAATCAAGCTGCCTGAATTGAAATCCAAGCTCTCCACTTCCTGGCCATGGGATCCTGGGCAAGGTACCTAACCAGCAGCTGCCTCAATTTTCCCATCTATAAAACAGGGGTAAAATAAGTACCTTCTCATAGGACCGCTGGGAAAATTAAACGAGCAGAAATAAGGAAGCATTGCGAACGAAGCCTAGCACACAGTGGGCACTTAATAAATGTTAATAAATGCTAGCTATTATTATCCATTCATCCAGTGGACTCTTACTGGGTATTTATTCTAACAGCGCCAGTCACTCTTGAAGACTCTACTGAAACATCAAAGTGCTGAACAGGACACAGTCCAAGTCTTTTCGTGCTAGTGGGAAAAAGCCAACTTGAACCAGTAAATAAAGGCCCACGCTCCCTTCTCCAAAGCCCTTGGGCCAGATGGTTTGAGATGAGGCGTTTCTGTTCGGACAGGTAACAGGTGCATGTACCATGTATGTCATGTATCATACAGCACTCATTGTCCCCCTCCTCATCCCCCCCAACTCCCCACCTCCAGGGGAGCGGGGATCAGTGCCTGTGATCAAACACACTGGGATTTCTTCAGCAAAACGTTTATACAGATGCTCTAAGCCGAGATCAAGAAATACTGCAGAGTCACAAGACAGTTCAGGGGAGAGCTCTATAGCCAAGTGAGTTACCAAAGTTCTGCTTTTCAAAACAGCAGAATTGTGGATAAGCATCTGCAGACCTACGCCATACAGTAACGAGACATGGAGGGTCTTCAAATAAAGCAACAGCAAGCAAACAGGGGTGGCAGAAAAGGCTTCACCGAAAAGGCACCGTCTGAGATGAAATCTGAATGGGAAACAAGAGCCCCCATGAAGGAGGCAGGTGAATATTTCTGGCAGAAGAACCAGCAGATGTGCAAGTGGGGAGGTCGGACCCGGTGGAGAACGTTCAGAAACGGCAGTGGGTCGCAGGGTGCAACCTTAGGTGTGTGTACGGGAGTGGCAAGAGGGGACGCTGAAAAAGGAAGGCAGTCAGATCCCGAAAGGCATGTGAGCCTTGGAGAACTCGCATCAGTGCCCACAGGCCACAGGGAGAGCAGTTTCAGAATCTGAAGCAGGGAGAACAAGATCCAATTTGCATTTTTGTAAAATCCCCGTGGGTGGCTGCCCAGTAAACAGACAGGAAGAGGAAGAGAGGGAGGAGGCGCCCGGCCGGGGAGACGGTGCCGGTGGTCGGGAAGAGACAATGATGCCAACTCGGGCAACGCAGGGGGTGAAAAAGAGGGACAGCCACCTCAAGCCTGCAAGGTGTACACGCTCACCCCAACTGTGCTGAGAAGGGTAATTAGTGCCAGACAGCCTGCACCCGTCACAGGCAAGGTCTCACCGAGGCCCTCTTTCCGGAGGCCACTTTCTGATATACCAAGTGACAAAGTGACAATTTTAACAGCACCAGAATTCTAGCTGCAGCAGCCCAGATCCTTACTCCCCTTCCCCGCCCTCCTCCACGTTCCAGCTGTTTGGCAAAGTACACGGGTCAGGTGCACGTGATCCTGGTCAGTCCTGGCCCCTGAGGCTCAGAAGTCTGAGAAGACCCAGCAGCGGGTCACAGAGGTGGGGACAGCATCTGCCACCCATCCTTCTGAGCCATAGGGCTGACACTACATTTGCCAAGCAGGGTGAGGAGGAGACACCAGAGGTGAAGGTCCAGGTTGGGATGGAGCCAGCCTCTGTTGACTATGAGGATGACCTACAGCCATCCACTCGGACACGGTCTCTCCTCTCCCCAATTAAAAGCAAAACCAACTGACACTGACACTAGCCTGAAGCCAGGGAAGGAGGGAAGTTATTTCAGGGTGACGGGAGAGATCTGGGGGGCCATCTGGGAGACTACAGCACCGGCTCTCCCCGCCACTCACCTACCGATTCCTCCAGGTACAGAAAAGCCGAGGGCTGAGGACGGAGGGGGTGTGATGGGCCAAGCCGAGGAGCTCTCGAAGGAACCACTTAGTGACATAAAAGATTCCCCTGCTACCCCTGTCCCAGGCTTCTGGCTCCATCCACANNNGGGGGGGGGGGGTGGGCTTCCTGTTCCTCCTTTTATGGTCCCCTGTAATACCCCGAACATAACGGCTACAAAATAATCACCTGTGAAACGGAGCCACCCCCCAAAAGAAAACCGTGTCACGAGCACCTTGCAGAGCAGGAAGCGAACCAGCGAGGAGTAAATGGTGAATGCACGCAGCACGCAGGCACGAATTCGAAGCCAGGAATTATTCCCCATTAGTGAGCATTTGTGCAGACGACAGCCGGTGTGCGGTCGACCTGGAGGCCTCTCCTGACCCCTGCAGTGGCAGAAGCTTCGCCGGCTCCCGCTCCCCACCCTGGCAACCGGGAGGAGTCCCTCCAGCTGAGGCCACTAGGTGCCAGCGTGGACAACTGCCCTTCCACGTGGCCACGGTGGCCCCTGTGGGAGCCCACGCCCCCAGCACTGCCAGGGAAGAAGGGGTGCCGGTCAGAGGAAGGGCGTGTGCCCCCCGAGGGGCTGCTGGGCCGACAGCAAAGGCCTCCTCGGGAACTGGGAACTTGGATCTTTGCAGTATCCAGCCAGGGTCCAGCTGGCCTCCCATCTCCCTGGACGTTTACGGAGCTCCATCCAGCCTGCAGGCAGGGAGAACCCAAGGTGCTTCTCCAAAAGCATGGGTCTCTCAAAGTCCACGGGACAAGGCAAAGGTCTCAGGCAAAACCCTGATAGAAGTCTGTCTCACATTTTCTTCTTTCCTGCTTCCCTATGGATTTGGGACCTATGTCTATGAAGAGTCTGTCTGTGTAGAAGAGATGAGAACACAGGCTTCTATGTGACACAAGGGGGTGACGTCTGAGACCAGGTGGTGGGGGGGGGCTTCTCCAGGTCAGTCAGCTGCTTCCTTTATTTTGTGACCTTTCACTACAGGCATTTGCAAACATTCATAAACATAAAGGGATGAACAGGATAACCCCCTGTACTCACCACCTAGCGTCAATCAGCACCAACGCTCCATCTTGCCTCACCTACCTCCTCCTCCAGATTATTCTAATCAACTGCTTCTTTCTCAACCTGTCTTTGACCAACAGGACACACAGCTCCCATACGGGGTCTGCTCACTGCCGTGTGGCCCTCACATCGTCACCTGTTTCCAACTAATCCAGCGACCCACAAACTCCACAACGAGCTTTTCCAGTTCAGACACCGAGCGGAGGTAGGAAGGAGCCGCGGTGTGGAAGCTGGCCGCCGTCAACAGCAACCTGGCCTGAGGAGGGGAAAACCCGGGCCTGCTCCCCCGAGCACCCAGAGAGCACCCTTCTGGGCGGCGCCTCACTCCCACAGCCGAGCTCAAACCCCACCACCACCGATGCGAGTGAGTCGTACGTAGTTTGCTGTTTATGTTTGATTAAGGCCTGGTTTATGCTTCCTCAGGGAGTTTTTATTTCTATGCTGTTATTTCACCCCTAAAATTTACAGTGCCTGAATTCCTCCGCCCTGTTTGACTCAACTCCACTCCCTCCTCTTCCTAGCCTGTGAATGGCCAGAAATAGCTTCCATTGTCATTGACTTAAATTTCCCCTTTGATGATGGAAACAAATATTTTTCTTGCCCTTTCCTGAAACAGGAACGAAATTTTCCATTCAAGTTCTTCCCCTCAGACTCTGCGGGCTAAACCCTGAGCAGAAGGGGAAGGGTGCCCAGGCAGATGAGACCCAGACAAGGCCCTCTGCCCTGGGCAGCGGCGGGGAGGGAGGGCTGGAGAAGCTCGCACCGGGTACCCGCTTAGCACCTTGGGTCCGCTCCTGACTCCTGCTCAGAGCTTGGATCCTGGCTCTGCAGGTACAGCTTGTGAGCAAGACAGAACCTGCCCAACCCTCACGGAGCTTACAATTTACAACCCAGGGCAAAGTTTCCCACAGCCCAACACACGAGTCCTGTTTCCCAGCACTGACAAATCACAGACAACAGCGCGGCCCTTCCTCACTGGACACACCTCCCTCTCCAGCGCACCTCCTCCCTCTCCTGAGCCTGCTCCCTCAGCCCAAGTTCAAAGGCTCTGCAGAGGAGCAGACACAAGCGAGAAGACAAACCACGCCCCTTCCACCACAGGTGGGGGGGGGGACCTGCAGCTTCATCCAGCAGAAAGCACAGAATGAATTCTGCTGTGACAGAGCTCAGGGCCCCCTAGAAGCTGGCTCCAGTTCCATCACCGATATTTTCGACAGAGCGCGGGAGAGCGGGGATGTGATGGGAGGGCGGGGCGGATCGCTGTTCCTCCTTCTGGAATTCTGACCTAATGTTCTGAGTCACCTTGCCAAGCGAAGCGAATGGCGGCCCTCGAAGTGTTTATAATTACCGTTGCTGTCTGCTCGGTGGGGCACAGTCAGAACAGAGATCAGGCCTGGAAGCCACAGACGCGGGCTCCCGGAGAACACAGAGCCACAGTTAAGAGGCTCCTTCATGGTCACTCTCTACAGCTTGTCAAGCCAAGCCACGCTCGGAGGGTTCCAGGTACTCAGGAGCCCACGGGAGGCAGCTGGTGCCCCCCAGACTCCACATCGATGGCTCGCCATTACGGCCCAGAGCAAGAGAACCAGTGGAATGTCCTTGCGCCCTCCTCCCCTCGGTCCAGGCGGGCTGGCTGCGGGGCAGGAGGGAGGAGAAGGGATCCCCAGTGCAAGGAGGGCAGCGCGGCAGGGAACGGGCCAGGGGGAGGCTTAGATGCCCCTTTCCCATCTCTGGGGAGTGACCGCAGGGCTCGGGCAGGGGCCAAAGCCCTTTACGGCTCATGTCTCTTCCTGTTCCCTTCCCGGGTCACCCCTGCCTGCTTACAAAGACAGAATCTGCTTAGTATTTCCTTCTGGCTGCACCTTACAATGGGGGTTAGGGGCATCCCTCTACACGATCGCCTATTTTAACAAGAAAGCAAAGGAAGCTTGGGACTCAGAATTCTGGAAGAATTATTCATCCCCTTTGGGTGTCACTTAGCTCTTTGATGAGACTCTAAGAGTAGGAACCTCTGACCCTCCCCAGCTGTCTTAAAATATTACCTCCGAGCACTGTGCAAACCAGCAAGAAACATCTGACAGCGCCTCCCCCTCTGGTTTTCTCCCCCGAGGGCTCTCCAAACAGCCCCGGCATACCTAACAATCCCCTCTGCTACCTCCCTACAAATTGGCTTGCACCTGAAAGAGGCGAGATGTCACCTCTGGCCCGGATTCAGGTCCTCACATTAACGCTTAAATAAAAATAACTCCCTCCCCTCCCCCTGGAGAGGCACAAAGCTGACCATCCCGGTCCCCGAGATAGAGCCAACGGCCGTATAGATCATCCTCCACCCAAAGATGGCTTTCCAAGCCTCTCAAGTGAAGACACTCCAAGGAGTATTGAACAAGAAGGCAGATTGCAAGTGTTCACAATTGCCCTCAAGTCTCCGAGTAATTGTGTTTCTTTCGATCGGAACACAGTTCAGCAGCAAGTGTCCTGAAAACTGGCAGGCAGCAGGCTGGTGACCACTCAAAGGAAGAAAGCATTCTCATTCCAGAGAAGCTGAGGACAAGATGAAGCGGAGGGAGGGGCCGGCAGGGAGGGGCTGAAGGAGTCACATGTCGGCCCCTCCATCACCCATCCATCACACCAGAGGGGTCCGAGGACTGCAGGGAGCCTGTCCCTCTGAAAGGCAGCGCGGGTACAAGGCTCCACTCGGGGCAGCCACCCAGCTCTGCCACTGACCATCAGCAGGGCTGAAAAGAGGGGCTGTAAGAGGTGCCTGGATGGCTCAGTCCGCTGAGCATCCAACTCTCGATTTCAGCCCAGGCTATGATCCCAGGGTCGCAGGATCGAGTCTTGCATCGGGTTCTGAGCTGAGCGTGGAGCGTGCTTAAGATTCTCTCTCTCCAGGGCGGCTGGGTGGTTCAGTCAGTTGATCAGGTTGTGATCTTACAGCTAGCGAGTTCAAGCCCCACGTCAGGCTCTGTGCTGACAGCTCAGAGCATGGAGCCTGCTCTGGATTCTTTGTCTGTCTTTCTCTGCCCTTCCGCTGCTTGTGTGTGCTCTCTCTCTCAAAACTAAATAATCATTAAAAAAAGATTCTCTCTCTCTCTCTGCCCTCCTGCCAGCTCATGCGCGCGTGCTCTCCCTCTCCCCCCCCAAATTAAAAAAAAGAAAAAGAAAAAAGGAAAAAAGAAATGGGCCTTAAGACCCCTACTCAACAGAGCTCGGGTTTTGTTGAGGGCTGAATTGAGCAGATGCATCCAAAACACTGCCCAATACCAGTCACAAAGCAAGCTGTTGATGAATGTATCTGGTTGAATCTAGGGCCCCATGGAATGTCAGACGGACCATCCTAACTCGGCGCCAAAATGCCTCTCGGAATGCAGTAGTGTGGTATTTCCCGCAGGAATCCAGGTGCTCAAGTTCCTGTCCCGGCCGGGCCACCGAACCACCCATGGGATCCTGAAAAAGGCACTTCACCTCCAGCCTCAGTTTCTCCAGTGTGGGGTGAGAGGATAACCATTTAAAAATTCTAACAAAAGGGGCACCTGGGTGGCGCAGTCGGTTGAGTGTCCAACTCTTGATCTTGGTTCAGGTCACGATCTCATGGTTCAAGAGCTCGAGCCCTATGTCAGGCTCTGTGTGGACAGTGCGAAGCCTGCTTGGGATTCTCTCTTCCTCTCTCTCTCTCTGCCCCTCTCCAACTTGTGCTCGCTCGCTCTCTCTCTCAAAATAAAGAAATAAACATAATTTTTTTAAAACTCTAACAAGGGTCCCCAGTCACCAGTGACAGCCCAGGCTTTGCATATTTCTCAACACCTCCTTCACAACCTCGAAAGGATGATCTCGGCCACCCAGCCAGAAGGCGCTGCTCTGCGTCATCACCGGCTACTCCCTCTCACCAACTTGCAAGATGGTGTGAGCAAGGCCGCAGCTCCCAAGCCCCCTAGCCCCGTCAGTGCCCACACACCCCACAGCGAGGGCCAAGGCCAGGATAACACC